>NC_054381.1:131687080-131924580 GCF_017654675.1 Xenopus laevis | reverse complement strand
CTCTACCTCAATCTAAGCAGCAACCCCACAGGCTGGGCTGCATATCTCACAGCCTCTGCTTCTACAATAACACAAATATTACATTTTCTGGGCTCTTTAGCACTGGCTGCTCTCAAGGATCAAGCCACTGAAAATCCAGGGGAAGAGGAAAAAAAATCCACAGCCTCCTTTGACTGCCATCTACATGAGCCTTGATTAAAAGGGAGAAGGGTTAATAAAAAAAAAAAGGGTAAATGGAATGAAGCAGAGGAAATGCAACTGTCAGACAACGGGATGACCAGACTTCCGTCACAGCAGCCTGTTTGGATAAATATTAGCCACCATCTTCAGCATCAAGTGGGCTTTGTTTTACTTTATATCAACCCCCCATTACTATTTCATGCTTTTTTTTGTCCATTTCTTTCTCTCCCGTGTGTAAGCATGTGTTGCTATCGTCTTCATTTTAAAGAAACAAGGATAAAGCCCCAAAACAGCGACGAGGGTTAAAAGGACTGAAGGCGATCATTCTGCCCTCCCCTGCTCCTCTTGTCTCGGCAGAAGCCGACACAACTTGCAGGTAACACAATGAGCTTATCTCCTACCACAAACTTCCAATACACTGAAAAAGCTGCTTTCTCAAACACTGGATTTAAAGAAGATAGCTAACAAGGTAGAAATAGAAGAGACAGAAAGACGTCTATTTCTTGGCCATAGGGTGTTTGTTCTGCAATATCCATGTAATGTTCGCATTGCAGATTAAACTATTTCCATTGAAAGGCGTTTAAGATCTTTTGGGATGATTTTTTTTTTTTTTTTTAACCAGTGATTTCACAAAATGGGCTTTTCTTTTACTTTAGTTTCCTCGTGTTCACAGACAACGGAGTCAGTGTGGCTGATAGCAGGGAGGGGAAAGATGAGTTATGCCTGCCCCTGAAGCAGAGAGCCTGCACAGGACAACAGAGCTCCAGGAGACAGGCTGAAAACCATCCCCCATGGCCTTTCTTTCCCGGCCACCCCCAGCAAGGTCATCCAAACCTAGCAGACCATGCCACCAATACTAACAAAAAAAAAAACAGATATGCACATCCACTTGTGCAATTCTTTAAAACAGCTGTTTGGGAATTTTGTTCACGAGAAAAGGATAAATGGAAGTATATATATATATATATGTTTACATGCATGTATGTATGTATGTGTATATATATATATATATATATATATATATATATATATATATATATATCAAGACATACTATACAGAAAGTTTTTTCAGAAATAACAATACCACTTCTCATGTGTGAGATGCAAAAAACATACCTGGAGCTTCAAAAATGCCTGAAATGTAAATGTAGCCAACCATTCAAAGTGAGGAAAAGGCACAAGTAGGAACCCTTGCAATGGCATGCTTCAGGATTTTTATTTTGGAATAAGGGAATATAGAGCTTTAGCAGACATCCCGAGCTCCGGGAGCTGAGGCACTTTTTTTTTTGACAGTCGAGCTTCTCGTCTGCCTGACAGTTTTTTTCTCTCTCCCCCCCCCTGGCACTGAGATGCCTAATCCAAGTTTCACCGGAGAAAAACTGGAAAGGGAGGGGAGGAAAGAGATGGAAAGGGAAAAGAAAAAAGAAAAAAAAGAATGGACACCGGGCAGCAATCAGTGCAAACTGCTCCCTGGCATGTCAGTTCGGAAGAAAGAAAAGGAGAGGAAGGGGGAGTTAGCCGGGATCTGTGCAGATGGGGAATGTGTGTGTGTGTATGTGAGAGAAACAAAGTGAGGCAGCGAGAGGGCGAGCAGTATGTGAGAGAGAGAGTGTGGGAGAGAGGGAGAGAGAGCAAAATATCAAAGATTGTGCAAGATCAGCTTGGAAAGATAATCAATACCCCACCTAAATTTAACACAAACTGCTCAATAAAAGTTAAAGAAAAAACTTACTTTCCATTTCCCCCTTGCAGTTTTCGCTCGATCTTCTTATTTATATTGTGTGTGTGTCTCTCTCTCTCTCTCTCTGTTCAGCTTATTCTCTACAGCTGATAGCATCCATTAAAAGGAAGAATGTTCATCAAGAAGGGGAAAAAAATTGGAGAATAATAAAAAAAAAAAAAAGAGGACAATCATAGAAAAAAAGAATAATCCTGGAACTTTTTGCAGGAGTGCAGATGCGAGGGATTGAGCGGAGAGGGGGCTCTGCTTGTTGTTCTGGGTCCGCTGGGTGTGAAAGCATGTGCCATCCGCTGCCTCGCTGTTTGCTTGTGAAGGGCTTGGGAAAAGGAGGAAAGGAAATGAATGTCTTTATTCTGCTAATTATTATCGTTTTAGCCCTGTTTAAAAAAATGGCTGATTAAGTTGAGTGCGCATGTCTTTGTGTGTCTGTTCCTGATATGCACTCTGGGAATGAGAGAGAGCAAGCGAGAAAGAGAGAGAGGAGAGAGGAGAGGAGAGAGAGGGGGAGGTGTAATTAGTGAGGTGATCAACAGTCTCCAGATTGCAAATGACGTGCAGCCCGGACTTAGAGCCGCTCACTGGGGCTGCAGAAACCACAACAATAATCAGAAGCAGGATCACAGAGCAGCCCATCCACTCCTGGCTGAAGACTTAATTACTAACACACACATGTATACAAACTATAGGGCTCAGGGAATGAGCAGAATAGTAAAGTTAATCACATACCACAGGAATAAAAAAAAAATTCTTCTCACATTTACCTTGGAAAGCAGTTAAAGCAATTGAGGTAGGACTCCACTTAGAGCACTTATATTTACTAAGCAAATAGGGCAAGCTATGGCGAGAGAGTACAGGGAAATACACAGGTAGATTTCTTAATATATTATTTTATAAATATCACAAACAAAATATATTTTTTTTAAATAATTGTGAGTACAACGGTGCAGCCGATGACGATAGCCCCATGGTGTATGCAATAAGAAAGCGTCTGCTTCTGTATTTTATTACACACCATTCGGCTTCAGTGTCGAATTTTCTATTAGTACGTTTGCGTTCACGTAACAAAATTGCCAGAGAAAAGGGAAAAAACCCAACATTTATACGAAGATTTCTGAAAAATAGTAATCGGCTTCCGATGCCACGATGATGAGCGACATAAAAAAAAACAAAAAACAGGGATATGCCTCAACCAACGTAGATTTTTATCGCAATGTGGGGTTTTCCACAAAACAAAGGTAAATACCAAGAGCAAAAGGATGTTTACAGTGTCATAAGCCCGAGAAGGTAAACCAGAATGTCATGTTGAAGGTGATGTGCCTTTTAGTCCAAGATTCTTGGGCTACACATCAAAACATGTCTGAGGCCTAAGGTACCAGCTCTGCCAATTGCTATAGGAAAGGGTTAGCACCATCCCGCTCCAGGACAATTTCACATGAAAAAATGACAAGATGCAGGCAAGGTTCTTGGCAAATCGCACATAAACAACGTGAACCCTTTAACTGGGGGGCTGATTTTTGGCAAGTCCTTCCAGCGATGTCATTTCAAGCCACAAATTTCACAAATCCCAAATAGGATGCAAAAATATTCCTGGATTATTGGAAACCTCTAGCTACCAATAGCTGATAAAGTAAAGAGATATTTATAAAAATTCTAGTGACGCAAAGTGATATTTTTTTTGTTGGCGAAGATGGAAAGATCAGGGTATGTGCATGTTATGAAATGGTCCTCGTACGTGTATAGGAAGATGGGAAATTATGGCTTTTAGATTTTTTTTTTTTAAATGATTCATGTAAAAATTGATTTTTAATATTAAAAAGTTATAGTTATTACATATGTAGCTAAATGATGATGATCTATCTATCTATCTATCTATCTATCTATCTATCTATCTATCTATCTATATATATACATCTATATCTATATATATATATATATATATATATATATATATATATATATATATATATATATATATATAGATATAGATAGATATAGATAGATATAGATAGATATAGATAGATATAGATATATATATATATATATATATATATATATATATATATATATATATATATATATATCATAATGAGAGGAATATATACATACAGTCTAACATAGATGTGTTATCTTATCAGCAATTACTGAATCTGTTTAAATATTAAAAAAGGTCATATCAGGATCTATGGATCTATTATATAAAGAGTTATATTTATATATATATATATATATATATATATATATATATATATTCACATACATATTTAATTATACCTACAAACACACACTGCCACTGCACTTCCATTTTTGTCTTTTAAATTTTAGTCTTTTTAACATACACATGTATTTATGCATGCGTTTCCATAAATGTACTCGCATATACATTCAGAGAAGTATATAAACACAGTGCATGTGTGTGTGCATATATACAAACACTCACGTACACTCCCTCACACAAATGTTACACTAGGAACAAAATAAGGACATACGAGGCTGTATTGGTTTACTTATAAGAAAATGACATGGACTTTGATGTAGAAAGTGACTGTGCCTAAATGATTTCGTTCAAAATTCTATTTTTTTTTTTACCCCAATATTGACAAATTTTATGGAAATATCCATGAAAATGAAACCACTCAGGAAGCATAAAGGGACATATCAGTCACGTCCTCCTTATTGTTGCAGCTTTCTTTATCTCTTTTTAAGTATGGTATGAGTGTTACTGAATTACAGCTAAATGGACAAAAGGGAAGGCAGGGAATGTGAAGAGGTGAGTTCCCATTTTCATTCTTTCCCCTGTGAATGTTTACTGCCCCTCCTAACCCTTTTATTCACTGCCCTCTCCCTTTCTCATTCTCTTCTCTCTCTCTCTCTTCCTAAAAATAGTAGCTCTGGGGAGAAAAAAAAAAGATACTGCGGGAAGTTCAGTTAAAAGAAAATCAGGGATGGCCAGGGAACTAGGAAAAATCGAAGAAGGTTAAAGCTAAGAGAGAGCCAGGTTGGCAGATGTGAAGGGGACGAAACGGAGTGAGCAGGAGAGAGGACAGAAAGGAGGCAGCAGCGACCCGGGAGAGGAGAAAGGAGGGGAGGGATGGATGAAAGCAAGCAAAAAAGGAAGCAAGGAGGGAGGCAGCGTTAGGCAGACAATTTCAGGTTTGTTTCTAAAACCCTAATCTATATTTTTTCAGATATTTTCTTTAACTTTCCTTTTGCCTAAATTTTCTCCCTTATCAATATCCTCTACACACTTTCTCCCATTCTAGTTAACACTTTCCTTGCACATCCCCCCCCCCATCTATTCCAAAACAGATTAATAGCCATGTAGTTTAAATCTTATTTTTAGTTTGCCTGTTGAACCCTCCTTCTTGCTCTTGGTTTTCTTTTCTCTGCTTTGCTCTTGTCTTTTTTTTTTTTTGTCTATGAAATATTCTTTATTCATCTTTTAATATCTCTCACTGCTCTTTTCTTTCTTGATTTCCCTTTAAGAATCCATTTATTTTACTAATCTCCTCTCAGTATTCACTCCCCTTTCCTTATTGTCTCTTTGCCTGTCATTTCCCTCCCCTCTTTCTCCCGATCCCTACACAAATGCCTCAGCTATATCCTATTATCTGTCCTCTCATCAGTGCAGATTAAAGCACCCTAATGTTCTGCAAACATACCAACATTGGAGTAACTAAGCAGCACTATTAGCTTTGCATCTCTTCTGTCCTGCCTTCTTGTTCTGCTAAGAGTTCCGGGCCCTTGCAGCAGTGAACTGGTTAAGTCTTGGACTGTATTTGCTTCCAGTAAGGTACTGATGCTCTTTTATGGCATGTGCAGTTCCTTGATGTTGAAAATAAAGCCAAACATTTATTTGTTTCCTAAATTGATCTCTGCAAACAACTTTGGGGGGACAATTCTACAGTATGGACATGTTAGAACCTATAATTGCTTAGTTTCTCCCTTTTAATAGCTGTCCTATCACTAATAACTGTCCCGTTCCCTCCCACCCCCAGCCCAAGGGAAGGAGAATCCATGTCTTTTGATGGTCTGCACTAAGTCTATAGACTAGCTCAGTTTGAAACGAGGTATTACAAGATTTGAGTGTTAGAGACCCTTTGTCTAAGCTGCAGACACTTTCAGATCCCCAGCCCCCTCTCCTCTGGCTTTTTTTGTTGCTTCTCTTCCTCCCGGGGGCTATTTGACAAAGCAGCACATTAACTAACATTTTTTCGGGGTTGTTTTAAGGGAATAAAAAAGGGCTCCAGCTACATTACAGTACCCTATTTAGATCCCATTGTCAGCTCCACCATATCCGTGGAGTTAATTTAGATGTTTAGGGCCAAGTCAGTAATTAATTCTAATTGCCAGCAACACATGCACATCATTAACACCCACTGACACATGCATATGTAAATGTGTTGTAAATACAGTTGCCCCTTATGCTGGTGGATGTCCCTTTTTAATCACCGCAGATGCAAACAAAACAAACAATTAAAACAAAGTTATTGCTTGTCACAATCAGTCTCCGTGCTCTCGGATGGCTTTTGGTTGGAAACAAAATGATCTCAAGAGAAAGGAAACACTTGGCTAGAGAGATCGAGGCGCAGAATATAGGAGAGGCTTTCTGAATTTCACTCTTAAAGTGCCCTCAGGAAGACTGATCATCTGAGCCGGATGCTCTTACCATCTACCTTTTATGCTCTTTCATAACCCACTGGCAAAAACATTTCTGGGTGAAAGGAATAGCTGGGTTTATTTTTAAAAAGAAAAAAAAATAGATCAGGGAAAGAAAATAAAAAGAAAGTATAAAAAGTACGTTTTCCCAATCAAGTACATCAAACTTATATGTGATCGGCTGTGAAAAGAGAGATGGGGGGGAAACACCCAGCAAAAAATACACGAGAAAAGGTGGCAAAAAAGGTAGCAAGGAAGGCGGAATTTTGAACAGAGGCTGAAGAAAAGGGAGGAAAAGGGAAAAAAGATGACAGTGAATAGAGAAGGTAAAAACAGCCACTGCACAGATGAGGTTATGGATTCAGAAGCCCTCTGAGCTTTAAGAGGTCAGAGCTTTCTGACAGTCACCCCCCCCCTCAATTCCAGGCAAGCTTCCAGTGTTTATAAACAAATCACATTGCAGCAGCCCCATAAGAAAGGCTTCCCAGTATCTCCCTTATAGCTCTCACACCAGATCGGGAAAAATCCTATGACCTAACTCCAATAATGACACACCAAAGCCACAGGAAAAAAAAGGGCATGTACAATGAAAAAAAAAACCCCATTGCTTAACTTGTTCAAGTTTACGACTCAAGGAAAAAAAAAGTATGATGAAACCATCTGAAAAGAGACAGCAATAATAATTACTGCAATTAGAATTAAGCAAGAATCAAATTGACCAGAAAAGGAAATAAAACGACTCTGTTTCAAAATAGAATAAAGCTTTGTCCTGTCATGAAACAAACCGTTTTGATTAAAATTCCCGTTAGGGATGTGAACAATATGAACTTCATAAAATACTCAGTTATCCTATAAAAATCAGGTATTAATTACAAACAATCATTCTAGATCTAAAATGTCAATAAAAATCATCATTATAAAGAGAAAGAAAACGAAACATACTAAAAATTAGCAGAAATTGTAAAAAGCAGGGTAAAAAGCTTAATAGTAAGCAGCAGATGAAACATAGAACCATTGTAATTAAAACCACCTTTAATTGCAGGAAAGCAACAATCACTAACAAAATGAATCAATACTGTCTGCGTGCAAGCTGTCCCACGTTACATAAGAATCCTAAATAAAAGGAAAAAACGCTTTCTGTCTGAAAAAACCTATGCAAGAGATTAAAAAATGGCTGAAATCAACATAAAAGTTTTATTTACATTGCAGGAAGAAAAAAGGAAAAAAAAATGATATATACCTCTGGAGAAAAAAGCCCATCTTTGTTGCTCCTTTGTCTATCAGCCTCCAGTTAAAGCATATGGAAAATGTTTTCAAAATGTCTAGATTTGGCACATTGTCATTGCAAAGAGAGCAGCGTAGTGATGCCGTTATAGAAAATGGGAAATAAATTCAGGATTGGGTGCTGCCTCCTTCAATGCGGATTTATCTAAGTTTAATTTAATATTCTGCAATCACTGTGTGATCACATATAATTCACCTGAATTTTTTCTACGGGTATTTCTTAAATACATTGACCAGACACTGAAGCATTTGAATAGATAAGGGAGCTCTTTTTATATATATATATTTTTTCAATTTAAACTACTAAAGGCGATTGAAAATAAATCTGGACAAAAAGTGGCATCAGGCACAGATACAGCTTTACAAATAATCTAGTTTTTCATTCTAAAAAAAAAAGCACACGGTTGTTAGTAAGACACTGAACCTTTAATCGAACTATTGGCATTTCAATTGATTAGATAAACTGAAATCTATAGCACACTACAAGCTATTTAAAGCATTTATCTATCTTAACTCAATGCCAAACTTTTTAAAATATAACAAAAAAAATACAAATTCAACGACAAAAAGGGAAATTCTTCACATATCAAATTACAATAATAAAATGATTTCCACATGGAAAGGATAATATTAGAATAATGAAAATGATGATAGTAATTATAATAATGAATAATTCAGCAACCCTTTGACATACAAGACGACGTAGTTCAAAAAGACAGTATTTGAAGAAATTTTAATACCATTTTTTGCTCCATTGACATAAGACCTGTATGATTTTTAATATACAGCATATAGGCACAGCTGGCAAAAATCCATTACACTAAGCTGAAATTAACAGAGAAAATGGAATGTCAAGGTTACAAATCTGTAGGCAAAATGTGAATATGAGTAAAAATGAGGCTGATTTTTGCAGTTAAAACGCCTTGGAACAAGTGATCATTGTATTTAGATGCTGCTCAGACATACATTTATATATTTATATATATATTTTTTTTTAAAAAATCATGTATTCATTTTAGCATGGACAGACATTTGTTAAGGGATTGGGGAAAGTCCAAAGTGGAGAAATGCAGGCTGCATGCTTGTGGCATTCTGACTGCAAGAAGAGGAAGTGTTGCTGTAACGGGTATTATGTTTATTTGATAAAGAAAATCAATGAAAGTGGCTGTAAAGTAGTTAGTGAGGCGTGTGTTTGGGACTCGGGTTGAATAGTGACTCCGACGGGCTGGTCGATCAGCTCTAAGAGCTTTGGAAATCTAACCTAACCCTCAGACCATGCTTCTCCTTGCTCACTGCAACACATGCTCCATCCTGTCTGACTCCCCCCCCCCAAACTCGACTGTTAACCCATTCTGGCTCTAGCCTATTATTCATCTTCTCCTTTTTTTAATTCCAGACCCATTTCATTTGCTACCTGCCTCAGCCTCGCATACATTTTTTCCCCCCAACTAATATTTATTTATTTAGCAGTCCACCAATAATGTATTCTGCTGAATTATTCATTTTTTATGTTTTCTAATCTGATACTTTTCAACAAATTCGAATATCAAAATGTTTCTTTTTGTTGCCATTTTTCTTCTTACAATACTTTGGCTGTTTTTCCCCACCCTTTAGAAATAATTATCCCTGCAATTATTTCGTGATTATGGACTGCTAAACATGACTTTTGCAATGACACACTGCTCTGTCTCTTCATTCCATCAGAGATGCTTCTTTTTTTCTTCTTTACCAGTTTACCATTGTCTGCTTATATGTTACAAAAACACTGAATTTTGACACCCTGCAATTTCATCTCCTTTACCTGATTTTTACTGCAATCTTGATCAATTAACTACATCACTAAATGTGTTTAAAATACTTTGCATACCCAGAGCTGTGCTCACCTCCACATCAGACATTCAGTAGTTGAAGAGCATGTGGTCAAAATTACAGCCTTCGTTTTTTTACAGTGCAGATATTTTTCAAATGTGTGATAAGTAACCATCCTACTCTATATTTTCCTCTAAAGATGCTCTTATTTGAAGCTAATAAATGTCCTTAGAAACATCCCTCTGTCCTATTCACAGATCTTCATTCCATACTGTTTTCCTTGCCTTGATGTCTTCACCTGCAGAAATATTTATCTGCAATACAAATTTAATGGCTGTAGGTATAGTTAAAATACAATACAATCTAACACAGATAACAATAGAATTTTCTAAGACAGAACCTTAACCACAACAACATTTTGACCCTTATAGTTTATTCTCTTATTTGGGTGTTAGCTCATTAACAACCCAATGCATTAGATGCTATTTGGATTTTTAACATAACTATTTCATTAATAAGTAAATGTGTTTAAAAACAAATTGAATCTTTTTTCTATCAGATATCTGAAACTGTCATTATTTATTGTGTTGTTCTTAGCAATATAGTTTATCTGTTTAGCAGATGAAAGACAAAGAGCTGACAAAACATGATGAATATGATAAAATGCATATGTCCTTGTTACTAGAGCAATGGCGGGAATGTTGTTCTTTTCCTTTCCTCTTGTGACTTATTCTATTCTTTACATACACTTTTGCGACTTGCCTTGGCTTGTCCGTTCTGCACTGAACCCCGCTTTCAGTAACCTTGTCTCCATATTTAACCTCAGAAATGTTCTATGTGTTCTATATTACAATTCTTTTTTTTAGCCGCTGACATATTAAAAAAAATTCAATAGGGTTCACTTGGTGAAAAAAAGGCGAAAGATCAGAACAGAATATCTTCAAACCTAAAATTAATTGCAAGTCATTTATCAAAATGACATAACGGTTTCTTGTGTTGGTTTTGAAAGAGTTAATAAGCCTGCCCTATTTACACAGTTTAGAGGGAAAGGTAGCTTAGAAATTGGCCAGTTCATTGCAGCTGTTGTCTTTCAAATGATTTCTGAATGCAAGTATATTCAAATTAAATTAAAATTAATTTTTTTCATGTATTTATTAATTTCACAATCACAACAATAATTGATGGTCATTTTAAAATGTACACAATATTTTACAGCCAAATTACAACAGTAACCATTTGTGCCAGATTACCTTCAGCCTTTTGGGATATGTTATTCACACCTTTGGATCTACTGTTCAAAAATACAATCCAGAAATGTATTTTGAATAATCTGCAGACTGTATAAACAAAGTTTGATACCAGTTGCCTGAATGCTTTAACTTAATTTAACTTAAATTTGAATCCAATATATGTTACTCGGTGGTTAAGTAACCAATTTCGTGTTTTCACTGTTTGAATCGGAGAGGCACATTTGTTTTTCATTTAATCCATTCTTAGCCAGAGGGACCTGTAACACATTTCAGGTTCATCTGGCACTGTAGGAGTTACATGCTATAATTTTTATGTATAGTGCAGGTTTAATAAAAAAAAATATACACCTCGATAGAGTTGATAGGGAGAGAATGATGTCACACAAGAACAAGTGGTTTGTTTACCATACAGGTTCCTGAGCCAAGAAAACAATGATGGAATTATTTAAAATTATATCTAGTGGTATACTTACACAATACCTTCTACAGGGAAAGACTATGCTTTAAGACAAGAAGTGGAAAGTGTTACTTCAAAGTTCCAGAGCCCAGGTAACAAGTTTGATGAAATTTTAGGGTGGAAGCACACATATTTTGGGGGGATTAGTTGCCCAGCGACAAATCTCTTCTTCTTCGGGTGACTAATCTCCTCAAAATGCCTTCCCGCTGGCTAGAATGTGAATTGCCGGTGGGATGGCACTCGAATCGCTTCGGTTTTCTGAAAGTCGCCCAAAGTTGCCTCACGAGAAAACTTCAGGAGACTTCGGAAAACCAAAGCGATTCAAGTCCCTCCATCTGGCGTATCCCTTTCTAGCCAGTGGGAAGGCATTTCGGGGAGATGAGTCGCTCAAAGAAGAAATTTGACGCTGGGCGAGTAATCTCCCTAAAAAACTATTATGTGTGCCACCACCCTTAAGGCTTATTTGTGCTAAAGTTTAACCACAAGATTTTATTTTTGAAATATTTTTGTAGGAGATAAATGGGTCATTTACTTTGCCTTGGGTGCAAGTGCTAAAGTACAAAAGTGTGCCAGAGCATGCCCCTTAGTGTTGATCTAACGAATATTTGTTCAAAGGGCAGACCACAGCATCACAAGATATTCCTTACTGGATGCTATTGGGCCCTACATCTCCTGCCATTTGAATATGCATTTAGGGATGAGAAACATCTAAGTGCCTCCCAATGCCCATCCCTCTTGAATAGAACATGGTCTGATGTAGGGCAGGGGTCCCCAACCTTTTTTACCCATGAACTGCATTCAAATGAAGAGCAACACAAGCATAAAAAAGTTCCTTGGGTGCCACTCTTGCTCTGTGATTGACTATTGGTAGTCCCTATGTGGACTGGCAGCCTACAGGAGGCTGTTTGTCTGTACTCCTTATGCAACCAAAACTTGCTTCCAAACCAGAAATTCAAAAATAAGCACCTGCCTTGAGGCCACTGGAAGCAGCATTCAAGGAGTTGGTGAGCAACATGTTACTCACAAGTCACTTGTTGGGGATCACTGATGTAGGGATAGCTGCAGGTATCTGCACCTGAAAACAGAGGAATGTTGCTATTGCGCACTACTTTCTGTAATGTAAATGTAATGTAAATTATCCCTAAAACCATTGAGTGATGCAGTAAGCAGGCTACGAAAAGATATGTTTTCAAAAACAACAAACATAAACATACATTTCAATATATCATTTAGAAACTATTTTGTTGAACTTAGAACACACTATTCTAGATCATGTAATGGATTTAAGCCTAGCTTTCTTGTAGTGGCTGCAAGTGTTTTTGCTACCACTTTTTAGCTGAAATGTGCAATTCCAGATATTGCCTCCATTGGCTCCCCTTCCAACATTTCTGCCATTGGAATCACCTGAAAAAGCAGTGCAAGAGATTTCAATTGTTTTTTATTTAAAATTGATCTATCATCTATCTATCTATCTATCTATCATCTATCTATCTATCTATCTATCTATCTATCTATCTATCTATCTATCTATCTATCTATCTATCTATTATCTATCTATCATCTATCTATCTATCTATTATCTATCTATCTATCTATCTATCTATCTATCTATCTATCTATCTATCTATCTATATATCATCTATCTATCTATCTATCTATCTATCTATCTATCATCATCTATCTATCATCTATCTATTATCTATCTATTATCTACAAGTATATATAATCTATCTATTATCTATCTATTATCTATCTATCTATATGTGTATCATCTACTATCTATCGATCGATCGATCGATCGATCGATCTATCTATCTATCTATCTATCTATCTATCTATCTATCTATCTATCTATCTATCTATCTATCTATCTATCTATCTATCTATCATCTATCTATCATCTATCTATCTATCTATCTATCTATCTATCATCTATCTATCATCTATCTATCTATTGATCTATCTATCATCTATCTATCTATCGATCGATCTATCTATCTATCTATCTATCTATCTATCTATCTATCTATCTATCTATCTATCTATCTATCTATCATCTATCTATCATCTATCTATCAGTTGCCAACACGTAACACAGTGCTTTACAGAGTGTGTTCAGTCCTTCAACCCAGTATCTGCCTTAGTGGAGCTTAAAGTCAAAATATTCCAGTCTCAGAAATTCTCAATTTATTTGAATTCAACAAAACTACTACCATGTTTCTGAACTGTAGGAGGAACATGTGCTCAGTCATGACTAAAAGAATGATCTTCAGCTGTATAGACTGTAAGCTCTATGGAACAACGAGTGTGTCATTAACACTTAGCACCTAATCTTGAATGAATTGTAGTTTTTATTTATTTTTCTATTGTTGTATTGTTCCCATTCCTGTTCTATTAATGTATTGTTTTAATGCCCAACACTGCAAATACAAGTAGTGCTATATAGATCTATAATTTTATTATACATTAAACAATAAATATCAAGCTTGGTTGATTTTGTAGTCTACTGGTATAGAGAGCTATTGGATGGTGGCTCAAGATGCAGAAGTACTTTTTGATTCCTAACCCAGAAATTGTCATTCCATACTGATCCCATGAGCCTTAAATTAGAAGCTTCCACGTGACAACAAAAGAAAGTAATGTGAAATGGTGCCCCCTGTAGTGATCAAACAATGAGTGGAAGAATTTGACAACACAAGTTGTTCAGATTACTGACATAGTGACAGATCCAACCTTCTATGGCATATTAAATATTATCACATAGAGACAAATAAAACTTTTCAATATGGTTGCTCATCCATCAAAAGAATTATTGGGCAATATGGCAAACAAGGCGGGGGGCACTCTGGGCTACAAAGACTTAAAGGGGTTGTTCACCTTTAAGTTAACTTTTAGTATGATATAGAGAGTGATATTCTGAGACAATTTGCAATAGGTTTTAGTTGTTTATTATTTGTGGTTTTGCATTATTTAGCTTTTTATTCAGTAGCTCTTGAGTTTGCAATTTCAGCAATCTGGTTGCTAGTGTCCAAATTACCCTAGCAACCATATAATGATTTGAATAAGAGACTGGAATATGAATAGGAGAGGCCTGAATGGAAAGATGAGTAATAAAAAGTAGCAATAACAATACATTTGTAGCCTTACAGAGCATTTGTTTTTAGATGGGTCAGTAACTCCCATTTGAAAGCTGAAAAGAAAGAAAAAGTTAAATAATTAAAAAACTATAAAAATATAAATAATGAAGATCAATTGAAACGTTAGTTTGTATTATCTATTCTATAACATAACTTAAAGGTGAACCATGCATTTAATTAAAAGTGGCCACACATGGGCTGGCCCTGTACAGTATTCGATCGGCTATTCGATTGACCTATGGGCTAAATGGATGGATACTGTAAGATGGGCTATATATGGTGTGCTGCTCATTTGGGGACGACAGTTTAAACAATCAGAACAGCAGAAAGAAAGCGAAGAGAAGGTGCAACTGATGCACCTACTAAATACATTGTCAAATTATAACCTGCTTAATTAACAAGCCAACAAGTATCAACAGTAAGTAGATATCAGCTTCAATACTTGCACCCAAAATAGTGTGAAATAAACTGAATAAACCACTTGTAGCCATCAATAATCTTGTCATTGCTAAAAGAGTAAAGCTGGTCATACACCTATTGATAAAATTGTAAATTTACAATTGTATCAATAGGTGTATGACCAGCTCTACAATGACAAGATTATTGATGGCTACAAGTGGTTTATTCAGTGAAAACACAAAAGGTGAGTCTCCAACAAAGAATGTCACCTGATGACAGTCTAATAATGAAATGGGATATCACTGATGGAATTCCGATAAAACAACCTTAACTAGCGATGGGCGAATTTATTCGCCAGGCGCGAATTCACAGCGAATTCCCTGCAACTGTTTTTTTTGGATGTTTTCTTGGCATTTTCACCAGTGATTGTGCGCTGGCGTCCAGAAAACGGACACCGGCGTCAAAAATGGACACCAGCGTCAAAAACAAATTTTCTGTGAATTCTTCGCGTTTAGCGAATTTCACTGGAAATTCACAAATTTTTCTGTGAAACGCCCCAAATTCGCCCATCACTAACCTTAACAAATCATCAATGCAGTGATTATTGCAGTAAAAACCTTATGGATCTATTCCCCTCTGATAAAGGGAGAGTTAAATATCCCTTCCACTGATTCTATTTATTACAATGCCCCCACTGCTTGTAACGGTCTATAAGTATAAGGCTGCATATGGATTACTTTATTATCTCAAAGCTTGATTGTACTGCTCCCTTGCAATGAGTCCTTCAACAGGTTGCAGTGCTTTACCCAAGTATTCCCCTTTGGCCTTTTACACATTAATGTAATGTGGTGTGTATGGGGATATACTGTATATACAGTATGTAATATGTAAATATATATATATATATCTATATATATATATATATATCATTCAAGCAAGGGGTCTGGGTGCTTTAATTTTCTATGACACATTTGTGCTTTACACTTGCATGCTGTTCAGAAACCGTATAATTAATAAGCAAGTATTAGGTAACACACACACAATGTATTGTTTTCTATGTATTTGACATTTAATTCTTTATGGTATGCAGTTTATTTTTGCAAGTATGAAAATAGCTGCATTAATCCCTACAAGAACAAATGCATTCCAAAGAGTATTATTATCTCTAATTACATTATATTTAACTAGAGAAAAATTAATAAGTATCTTAACGTATACTTAAATGAAACAAAAGATGCCCAAAACGAACAAGCACAACTGAGGTTATATACTGAACTCAGGCGCCCCAAATGATAATCCATGAAAGCCTATGTTACATACAGTAGATAGTAAGGTTGGAAGTAAGACTTTCATTTATTAAAGGAATAGTTCAGTGTAAAAATAAAAACTGGGTAAATAGATTGGCTATGCAAAATAAATACTGCTCAGTGAGTTTGCAATTGATCCTCAGCATACAGGTCAGATCCAAAAGCCACAGTTATGACCCATGTGACGCCCCTCTATGTCACTGATTGGTTACTGACTGGTAACCAATCAGTGGAAACCAAGTGAGCTGCAAAGCAGGAAGTAGTTTTTGGCTATTGTGTTAGACATCCAGTCACTCCAGCCTTTATACTTTACATTTTTGGCTAACTAGCTATATTGAAAACATTTTTTATTTTGTACAGCCTATCTATTTACCTGTTTTTTTTTTTTTTTATGCTGAACTATTCCTTTAAACCTTGTAAAATATAAATCATTCTCACATCACTCTATGTTGATGATGAAAAGTCCTTTCTTTCCAGTCTAAATGAATGTCTTCTCATCACTTTTACTATCCCAGACAGGAAAGGTTGATTAGACAAATGTCTGTAGTGACCTTGTAAGTACAGGTATGGGACCTGTTATCCAGAATGCTCGGGACCTGAGGTTTTCTGGATAATGGATCTTTCTGTAATTTGGATCTTCAAACCCTTAAGTCTACTAGAAAATCATATAAACATTTAATAAACCCAATAGGCTGGTTTTTGCTTCCAATAAGGATTAATTATATCTTAGTTTGGATCAAGTATAGTGACGGGCGAATTTATTCACCAGGTGCGAATTTGTGGCGAATTCCCGCGATTCACGACGGCGAATAAATTTGCGAGACCGGTGCAAAAATTTGCCAGCGAAAATTAGCGGCATCAAAAAAAATGGACACCAGCATCAAAAAACAAGACACCGGTGCAGTTTTGCAAATTTTGCGCCATTTTGCGAATTTCGTGGGAAATTCACAAATTTTTTGGCGAAGCGAAACGCCCCAAATTCAACCATCACTAATCAAGTACAAGATACTGGTTTATTATTACAGAGAAAAAGGAAATCATTTTAAAAAATTAGGATTATTTGGATACAATGGAGTTCCATAATTCAGAGTTTTACGGATAATGGGTTTCCAGATAACGGATTCAATACCTGTATTTTTACACATATTCAGTCTAAATCTGGACAAACACAGGCTGATATTGTCTGATGAATCACCACTCCTGACTCCTGGGATTATTTACACCAGAGAAGAGTCCCTTAAAGGGGGGTATCATTACCATGTTACAGAGAGTTTATAATCTACTCTTTAATGCCTTTTTGAAAATAGTCCTTTTTAGAGGACACTTGAGCATCAGGTTCCATGTAAAATGTTTTTTAAAGTGAGAGCTGTAAAGCACATGCATTAGATAGTCCAAATAAAGGGTTGGATGCCTTTCTGGCAAGTGAGATAGTAAAAATAGTAACATTAACTCCTAATAACTCACAATAAATAGTCCTCAGTTGTGTAAAGAAGTTGATACAGGAACCAGTTTAATCTTTCTTTTTGGAGTCAGGACACATTTTTTCGCTCTGAGGTATAATGGAGATTTACAAGGTTAGTTTACCTACATTTCTAGAAAAAAAAGAGTTTGATTGACATGTAGTTTTGATCAGCATTGTTTGTTCTGCAACTTTTAGGCTTAGAATTGCAACTGCTATCTAGTTGCTTGGGCTTAACTACCCTAGAAACTAGACAGAGGTTTGTAAACAACAATGGCTCATGGTCTGTTGTCTAAATGACCCCATCAACCAGATAGCAGTTTCATTCCAGGCTGAAAATTGGCAGAGTCATGATTGTTAAAAATAAAAATAATGCAATATAAATTATGAAGGGAAAAGTCGACATAACAGGTCCATCTATAACACACTTGGGGCAAATTTATGAAAAATTGAGATCATGTTTTTTGCGGTGATTTAAGAATACAACAGCATGATATTTTTCCATCAGGTCTTTCTTTTTCTCATGAACATGCCACAATTTGTGGCATGATTTTTTTTTAAGCACTATACCTTAAAAAGTACTATAAAGGTAAACATGCCCTTTGTGGCATCTTCCTTCCAACCTCAAGATGTCTATTCTGTGAACCTTATCTGGATTTGTTCTCTGACTTTTAATAGACAGGTGCTCAATCTTGTTCCAAAAATCAAGTCCCAATGTAATGCATGCAAGCATTTTATTAGCCTTCAAGCAGCTGTCTGGTACTGAATGCAGTTATCTAATGTATTATTTATGAGCCTTTACATTTATCTGTGCTGACACTAAACTGCCATTCCTCTGCCCTTTCCACCATAGTGTCCAAGTCTTTCTGTAGTGGGTAAATGTCAAGCTGTGATTCTACTACTGTGCAAATGTCCCTGCTAATATACACACCTTGCTATATTTAGAACATTTTTTTCAGTTTATGTCTTAAACTGTCTGTAATGCCTACATTTGGTTTGGCATTTTAACTATACTGTCTGATGGGGCTAGGCTTTTATGCCATGTTGGGGTTGATTTTTGACTGATCATTCTATGGTGGGATTTGATAGAAAGCGCATTTAACAAATGGTGAACTCTAACGTCATCCATTGATATATACACTTCTAAAAATCCCATAGGAGTGAATAGAAAGTGGAAAAGTTTTTCTGTGGTGAGCTCTAATGTCAAACTTTGATAAATTTGCCCCTAAGTGTCCATATTTTTATTTCAACAGCGGTATTTAAAAGGACATGGTGCCATATGCCATTGCCCTTGAAAGGGAGGAGGCATAGAGGTACCTTCTTTAAAAATAAGAAGCAATAATATGCAGCTGTTTAGAAATTCTATCTATAGCTAGACTAGCTAGCATTGGAACTATCTCCCTTAGATAAAAAGAGCCTATCTACAATCCAAACCAATACAATGAACAATATACTAAGGTATCTCAAGTACCCATTTCCCCCTTAGTGTTTTTATATTGATTTGACTAATGTAAAGTTACATTTATGCCCCCAAGGTTCACATGTAGGGATGTCGCGGACTGTTCGCCCGCGAACTAATTCGCGCGAACATCGGCTGTTCGCGTCCGCCGAATGTTCGCGAACGTCGCGCGACGTTCGCCAATTGGGTTCGCCTTAGCTGGCGCTTATTTTTTAACTCTCACCCCAGAGCAGCAGATACATGGCAGCCAATCAGGAAGCTCTCCCTCCTGGACCACCCCCACACCCCCTGGACCACTCCCCTTCCATATATAAACTGAAGCCCTGCAGCGTTTTTTCATTCTGCCTGTGTGTGCTTGGAAGAGCTAGTGTAGGGAGAGAGCTGTTTAGTGATTTGAGGGACAGTTGATAGTAACTTTGCTGGCTAGTAATCTACTTGATACTGCTCTGTATTGTAGGGACAGAACTCTGCAGGGAATTGAGGGACAGTGAGTTTAGATTAGTTAGCTTTGCTGACTAGTAATCTACCTTCTACTGCAGTGCTCTGTATGTAGCTGCTGTGGGCAGCTGTCCTGCTTCTGATCTCATCTGCTGACTGCTGCCTGTAACCCAATAGTCCTTGTAAGGACTGCTTTTATTTTCTTTTTTGTTTTTTTTACTTTGCTACTGTAAGAGCCCAGTGCTATTAGTCTAGCTGTGTTGGGGAGTGGGACTGGTGTGCTGCTCCTCCTAGTAGTTCACCACCACCAGCACCAACCAGAGTCAAAATTGTTACAAAGTATCTTATTTGCACCTGTTAGCTGTTCTGAGCTCTCTGCCAAAAGCTAATTAAGTTAGAAACTGTTTTTTTTCTGGCTGTTCAGTTCAGAGAAAAGAGGGACTGGTGTGCTGCTCCTCCTAGTAGTTCACCACTACCAGCACCAACCAGAGTCAAAATTGTTACAAAGTATCTTATTTGCACCTGTTAGCTGTTCTGAGCTCTCTGCCAAAAGCTAATTAAGTTAGAAACTGATTTTTTTCTGGCTGTTCAGTTCAGAGAAAAGAGGGACTGGTGTGCTGCTCCTCCTAGTAGTTCACCACCACCAGCACCAACCAGAGTCAAAATTGTTACAAAGTATCTTATTTGCACCTGTTAGCTGTTCTGAGCTCTCTGCCAAAAGCTAATTAAGTTAGAAACTGTTTTTTTTCTGGCTGTTCAGTGCAGAGAAAAGAGGGACTTTCCAGTACAAAAGAGGGACAGGGGGTTGAGTGGTCAAAAGAGGGACAGTTGGGAGGTATGCAAGTGCCACCTAGCTGTGTGAGCTTTTTCACATTCTGTCTAAATAACAATAATAATTCCGTGTCCGTAAACATCACCTGAGTGATGTTTTTACAGCAGCAATAATATATTCCGTATCCACTACTGTATACGTTGCCCTTGCAGGCATTGTTTGCCCAGTCTTTAACCAAGTGCCACCTAGCTGTGTGAGCTTTTTCACATTCCGTGTCCAGAAACATCACCTGAGTGACGTAGTGTGATTTCTGCCCTTTACAGCACAAAACGCAGCGCTGTGTCAACAATGTATTTTTCAGATACATTTTTGCCCTTGATCCCCCTCTGGCATGCCACTGTCCAGGTCGTTGCTAGGGATGTAGCGAACCGCCGCCGATGTGTTCGCGAACGCCGTTCGCGAACACCGGCAAAATTTGCGAACAGTTCGCGAACTGTTCGCGAACTTCGATCATCCGAAAATCGTTCGATTCGAACGATCGAAGGATTGTAATCGTTCGATCGAACGATTTTCGTTCGAGTCGAACGATCGAAGCCATTGGATCGAATGATTTCATTCGATCCAATGCTTCGATCGTTCGATTCGAACGAAAATCCTTCGATTTTAGCGCTCGAATGGTCGAACGATTTTGATGCGAACGCCTATTGGCGAACGTCGCGCGACGTTCGCGAACTTGCGGCGGACGCGAACAGCCGATGTTCGCGCGAACAAGTTCGCCGGCGAACAGTCCGCGACATCCCTAGTCGTTGCACCCTTTAAACAACTTTAAAATCATTTTTCTGGCCAGAAATGTCTTTTCTAGCTTTTAAAATTCGCCTTCCTATTGAAGTCTATGGGGTTCGCGACGTTCGCGAACCGTTCGCATTTTTGACGCAAGTTCGCGAATATGTTCGCGAACATTTTTTCCGCCGTTCGCTACATCCCTATTCACATGTCAGAAAGCAAATGAGATTTTGTTTGGTTTGCTTCCAGTAGAAGTTTACAAAACATTAGACACTGCTGTGCAGATACAGTACAATGAGATATCCTTTTGTTTTAAGGATATTTGTCTTCTTATAGGATCAAATTGACTAGACCAGACAAACAGTAGCAGAAGGGATTTTGGAGACAAGTTGTTACCACCTGATAAATCAGATTTCTTGATGGCAATCCCATAGTAGCTTATTGCAACTTGAGAAGTATTCTATCACTGGTGGTTTCATCAAGTAAAGGTGGCCATACACGGGCCGATAAAAGCTGCCGACAGACTGAGTCGGCAGCTTATTGGCCCGTGTATTGGGGCCCCCGACGGGCTTCCCCGATCGAGATCTAGCCGAAAGTCGGCCAGATCTCGATCGGATGGGGTTAAAAATCCCGTCGGATCGCGGCCGCATCTGTTCGTTGATGCGGTCCCGCGATCCGACCGCCCGTTTGCGAACGTGAAGGATCTGATCATTGGGCCCTAGGGCCCACGATCGGATCAGCCCGATATTGCCCACCTCAAGGTGGGCATATCGGAGGGAGATCCGCTCGTTTGGCGACATCGCCAAACGAGCGGATCTATCCGTGTATGGCCACCTTTATAGCTACTTTAGTCCTATGGTTTATAGAGTGTTCTGATTGCCCTTTTGGGAGACCGGCTATGGCCAGCAGTATACTGAAATATACTCAAACTACTATTTTGCAATAAATGTTTCAGTAACTTAGTATAGATAAGTAATAGGTTGGGAACACCAGCGCTCAGTCACTTATTTCTCAGATTTGTAAAAATGATAATGGATATTTTATGGCCCTAGGAAAATGTGAGATGCTAGTTATGATCCTGTTTATCACCTATGAACACTTCATTGAAATCAAGAGAAGATCCTGGCACTGTCAAGTGCTAAGGATCTGTAAGTATCAAGTGATAAGTAACGGTTAGTGATGGGCGAATTTGAGTTGTTTCTTTCACCGAAAAATCCGTGAAACGGCGCCGGCGTCTCGTTTTTTTTTTTTTTAAAACTTCACACCTCTGTATTGTCACACTTCACATTACTTCACACCACTGTATAGCGGTTTATTAAAGTAAAAAAAATTTGATTGAATAATAAATGAAGAAATTGAATAATTAAATAAATTAAATTTAAACATTAATAAATGACCAAGTTACTTAGGTCCAGAATCACAACATCTCACACTAGGGGGCCTGTTTATAAAGTTGGGTAAAATATAAAAGCTCTGTTGTAGTCCTTACATGTGAATTAGTGGAACTCATCCATTGCAAAGAGCTTTATTTACTGTATTTATATTTACTTCTACAGGTGGTTAACGCCTAAGGTTTTCAAAAAGGGCTCATTTACAAACACAGGCGCAAATATAAAGTGCAGTTTTTGGCACAAATCATCGTTTTCATCAGCATTTTCCCCCAATATTTGAGAATAATTGCAGCCACTGGCTAAGTAGCAGCCTTCGCAACTTGGGTGAAAATTAGCATATGAATCATGCACAATTGAAAACTTGCAAAAGCGCCACATCCACCACCCAATGCACCACCAAAAAAGCATTAGTTTGTGTCATGAATGCAACTTGCTAGGCGTACCCTGGAATGAACATAGTATCCAGGCTGGTGGCGGAAGTTTCAGGGTTTACAAATATATGTGATTTAATATAGCATCCATGGTATTTTTAAAGTGCCATTATTTGGTGTATATGAGCCACATTTTTCACACCTTTATAAATATACCAGTAAATGTTCAGATTATTTAAACTCCTTCTTTAATATAAAATAAGCCATTAGTAGACTGAATTGTATGGTAAGGGCACACCAGAAAAGCCTGTAATTCTAAGAACAAAATCAAGGTTATTGAGGTTAAATATATTCACTCAAAAGACTAAAAAAACAAAAAGACTAAAGCTGTCGTTATTAGAAACCAACAGATAAAATCATGCTTTGTTTTTCCAGGGGAACAAGACAGGGCTTTTGAGGGCACAAGTGATGTTGAAGTCAGCTGACATTGTCTCAGGAAAAGCAGTTTTCATTTTTTCCAGCCATGTTACACAACTAGATGTGTTGCTTGCTGCTCAGCAACTTTGCTCTGGATTTATGAAAGCCATGTACATTCCATACTGATGCTATCGCTGGTGCCTGTCTTACTCACATATGCCAATCATTATCAATGGCCGCTAATAATGGGAGAGTTCACCTAGTTATACCCTGCCCTGCTGTGTTTTTTAAATTGTTTTATGTGGTATTACAGGTTAATCCGAGACCCATTTTCTAGAAAGCTCAGAATTATGGAAGGTTCATCTCCCATAGATTTTGTTTTAATTAAATAATTCTATTTTTTAAAAGAGAATGAAAGGCTCTCTTTATTTGGGGGTGCCAAAAGTTAGGGACCCCCTAATAACTTCCCTTACACCCCAGGTGGTGCTCCTATCAGCAGAAAACTGCACTGGTCCGGGGTTCTTCCAGCGAGCACCACAGAGCGATCGGCTTCCTTCTTCTTCTTTCTTCAAGCGGGTGCGCATGCGCAGTAGCGTGCAAAGCCGAGCTTTAATGAAGAAGTTGGATATTTCTTTCTACTGCGCATGCATCTGCCCAGGAAAATTTGAAGAAAGAAGAAGAAGACAACCAATCTCTCCATGGTGCTCACTGAACAACCCCTGGACTGGTGCAGTTTTCTCCTGATAGGAGCACTGGTCCGGGGTGTGAGGTAAGTAAATACAGTAAGTGCCTAACTTTTGGTATCCCCAATTAAATAGGCCTTTCCTTCTCATTTAAAAATTATTTCCTATTTCTTTCTAATAATAAAACAGTACCGTGTACTTGATTCTAACTAAGATATAATATAGTAAATAAAGTATCTCCTCTTGTAAAATATAAGGATATTATAAGTTACCGAGGAGTTTCATGACCATATAAAAGCACGAGGCCGAAGGCCGAGTGTTTTTATACAGGTCATGGAACTCCGAGGTAACTTCTAACATCCTCATATTTTGCAAGAGGGGGTACTTTATTTATTATAATACACACTTTTCAGTGAGTCATGTGACAGAAATGACATCAGAACTCACCGTTTATCCTATATAATAAAGTTGAAGTGTCTCTGCGTCCAGTCCCTGTGTCCGTGGGATTGCGCTACTGCGCATGTGCCCCACGGACCGTGGTTACATATGTTCTAGCGCCCGTTAATTTAACGGGCTTAATGTCTAGTAAGGATATAATTTACAAGATATTCATGGCTTTTGTGTATTATTTATCCTTATTGGAGGCAGAACAATCCTATTGGGTTTATTTCATTTTTAAATTACTTTTTAAGGTATGGAGCGTAAAATTATGGAACAACCCCTTATCCGGAAAACCCCAGGTCCTGAGCATTCTGGATAACAGGTTCCATACCTGTAGTAATTATTTCTATTTGTGCTTCTGTGTAATGTTTTCCTAAACTGCTGCCTGTTATGGAAGCTCTTTAAGCCTGAGACTGTGTGTGGTGGCAGTGACAGGGTGCTGTTTGCAAACAGAACTACAAACCCGACTCCTGTTCTGCCCACCTGCCTATATTTTAATATTCTGCAATCCCTTTCTCTCTCATGCTCTGCCTAACTGATAGGGAAAGCTCTTCTCTGTGTGCTATTTGCATGAGTCAAGCAGCAATAACCTAGTAGAATGGTTTTCATTTAAATGATAAAAAAGAAGCTCAACCTACAGGTCACTTTTCAATGACTACTTTTATAGTAAATAAATGTGTTTGGTTGTCTGAGCCGGAGCCAGCCTCTTTAACAGACATCAGAAATGACGCTGCTCTGCCCTTTATTTTTATACTGGATTGAGGCTGAGCAAGTCTTGGTTTATCTGTAGAAGGCATTTTCTGTCTGATGATGCCAGTGTAACCTGCACCTCTAGTAATAATAGGGATTAATGCCTTCTATTTCTGTAACAGTATACTGGGAATTACTGTATATAGGGCCAGATGTAGTTAACTAGTAAAAATATTAGGGGTTATTTACAGCGAGGAAGGTAGTGTACATACAGCCATCGTTTGTTGCTATTTTGGAGCACAAATACCTGCTGCTACCCCCTATCTGCATTATGCAGTGCTCTATTCAAGGTAAATGGAAGCATGTTGGTGGCCCACCTCCTGAAGTATTTTGGTGGCCCACCTCCTGCCCCCATGACTTGCAGGACAGGGCTGGCCTTTGCCCACTGACATTGCATTGAGCACCTTTATCTGGTCCAAGGTCAGTCATTCTCCTGGTGTAGGAGAAATGTGAAGAAGCTCTATTATCATATGGTTTATTTCCTGTAAACTCCATTGAAGACTATGGGAATATTTGCAGTTTATTTAGGAGATCATTTTCAAAAACCAAATAGAATCTGACCCGTTATACTCTAAAGGGAGACGATAAGTCATCTCATTAGAAGTGGTGTGGCAACTAAATTCTGTGATATGATTTTTAGCGATTTTCAAAATCTTTGAATATTTAAGACTGGCAAGATACTTTTTTTCTGAACATCATTCGATGGGCCTGCTGGTGGCCACCCTTGGAAAGTACTGTATATGTCTTTTTAAATAAAACTCTTTAAATATAGTTTTTATAATATTTTTTTATTTTAAAAGTAATGTTCCCTTAAAGGGCTAGAAACGCTAGTAAAAGTTTGTATTAATTGAATATTTCAGACTGGGAAGATACTTTTTTTTCTGAACATCACTTGATGGAGCTGCTGGTGGCCATCCTTGGAAAGTATGTGTCTTTTTAAATAAAACTTTTTCAATATAGTTTTTATAATAATTTTTTATTTCAAAAGTAATGTTCCCTTAAAGGGCTAGAAATGCTAGTAAAAGTTTGTATGTGTTTCTTGAATATTTTATTTATTTTTAAATAAAACTTTTTAAATATTATTTTTATAATAAAAATAACTAGAAACGCTAGCAAAAAGTTTTATTCAGTCACCATTTTATATAAAGGATAGCAAATGGATCTATTGTAAGCCATGTTTAGCCTATGTTTATTTCCCTGTGTGTTTGAACTTTCCCAATGAATGCGCCGCTGTCTATACTTGCAGACAGACTTACACCCACCAGCGCGCAGCTCTCAATTGTAAAGCAGAGTTGTGTCATGGGGCAGATGCACTTGCATCTGGGGCATTTATACAAAATACCTAAAATCTTTTACCAGTGCAGTTTTTTAATGCACTTTATATTTAAATGCACACAACAACCTTTGTAGCACCTTTGTGGCCCCACATTTGCTGTCATGTTGTAGTTATTGCTCCTTCCAAAATTAGTGAGTGATGAGTAATGAGGTCCCAATCAATGTTCTTGGGCACAGTTTAGGCAAAAATCTAGAGTGCCAATTCATCAGGAATTTTCCATGGGATCATCTGCCTATAATCTCCCTGCTTTGTGCTCTTCTTCCTCTTGAACACTGTGCAAACGTATAAACTAAAGGTCCTACCCAAGCAGGGATTACATGATGGGGAAAAACTCCCAAGTGGTATTGAAACTCTTTAAATTGAACAGCCACTTTGTGAAATGTTTCTGTCTGTCTCTTAAAAATCACTTTTTCTGTTATTCTGTTGCTGAAATATAAACAGTGACAAGAGTGCAGGGCCTAAATTCCAAGTTTAAAATTCCACAATGTTAAACATTAGATTTTAGAAAACTATTATTGATCTTTCCTGAGCGCTAATATCAGCATGGCTGCGTAACCTTTCTATATAACTGATATTGTGAGCATAACTGCCAAACCCTTGTCTTATGATCTGGGTCAGAAAGAAAAATCCTTTGAATATCCTAAGATGATTTATAACCAAGAGTGATTCATTATAAAATGCAGATTCACAAATTTAAAGGTTGGAGTTAATATTAGATGATACATGAATGTCTGGGGATCAAAGAGGGAGAACAAGAAAATAAAAACTCTCTTATCAATAATAATTCTACAATACACACATTTAAAAAAATTATCTTTTGCAGATAGACACTTGAAAATGCCACATCGGGGCTCTTAGCATAAAAAAGGTCACTTGTCAAAATGTAACCCCTGATTGGCTGCATTTCTACTTAGTTCATTGCAAAAGTCCTGTTTTAGCCTCTGCAGGTTGTTATTTTGGATATTTTATGTTGACTTTTGTAATGTCCTCTTCTTCATAATCACAAGCAAGGAAAAGGGATGTCCAGGCTCATACTTTAGTTCATTTTAAGACTGGGATGAAGGATCATTGCTAGAGTCCTGTACGGGTCCAATAGGAAGGACATGTGCCTGACCCGGACCCGCTGACTCCTAACCCCAACACATACCTCTATGCAGAACTGCTACCCAACCCGGACTTTATAGTGTTAACTTACCTTCCAACCTGAGAATCCTCAAAAAAATTAGTGGCATCACCATAGTCGGAAGTAACGTCACGCTGGTGCCGATTCAGTGGGACAGAAACTTGCCTGCACCATGGGGGAGGGTGGGAGGCAGCCAATCCTGCACTTTAGCTGGGTTTGTTTGGACTAACCACATGGTCAGGGAATCAGTGATTTTATGCCTGAAAACCGACCATTTTGCAGACATTCCTCTGGTGCCCGACCCAGTGCAGGACTCTTAGTCATAGGTCCTAATCCAGCAAAGATGGTCATCTCTGGTGGCCAAATTCTCTGGTGGTCTCCCAGTTTATATGTTGATTTTACCTCAAGTTAAAGCTATAGTTTCCTTGGGGAGAGGGTTAAGACCCATGTTCTCTGTAAACTGTGCATGTGTTTGCAGGAAGAAATTATAACACAAGCTCATACAGAAAATGTTGAGTGCATTGAAAATATTAGAAACACACATATAATTTGCTTCTTGTGTGATTTCACCAACCATGATGCACAAAAAAACTTGTAATAAATTTTTTTTTGATTAAGGCATAACCTTACTCCAAAATCTCCAAACCCTCTTTAGAAGTAAGGGGATGTTAAGGTTCCCACTCTCTCACCACCCAACAGAATTATTCTGCCACCAATAGGATTCAAGTAATTTAGTTACCATCAAATACAAGATACTGTATTAACAGAGGAAAAAAGCAAATCGTTAAAACAATTATAATTATTCGCTTAAATGTCTTTATGAGAGATGGCTTTTTGGATATCAGGTTTTCAGAAAAGTAACTCCATACCTGTACAGCATCATGAACAT
The DNA here is from genome assembly GCF_017654675.1 of Xenopus laevis. NCBI lineage: Eukaryota > Metazoa > Chordata > Amphibia > Anura > Pipidae > Xenopus > Xenopus laevis. The sequence goes on along the minus strand of NC_054381.1, from coordinate 131,896,048 downwards.
CAGTGGTAGAGCACATCAGTGCAGTGTTGTATTAATCTGTTCAATGTTATAAAATATATATTTCACTTTATAATCTGTCTACTATGTTACAAATACATGTGTGGGACCTGTTATTCAAAATGTTTGGCAAATGGGGTTTTCCATATAAGGGGTCTTTCCGTAACTTGGATCGCTAAACCATAAGTATGGTAAAAATCATTAAACATTAAATTCAATAGGATTGTTTTGCCACATAAGGAATAATTATATCTTAGTTGGGATGAAGTACATGGTACTTTCATTATTACAGAAAAAAAGAAATACATTTTTACAAATTTGAATTATTTGATTAATACAGAGTCAATGGGGCAGATTCACTAAAGGGCGAAGTGGTCAATGCTAGCGTCAATTCACCAGAAATCCCATCTGCAGGGACATCACCAATTCACTAACAGGCAGGAGACTTTTTGCTCTGACGAATGGTCGTTATTTTGCAAATTCACTAAGATGCAAAATTTACTGAACGTTACCTATTTCGCCAGAGTTTACTTTACCACCTCAGACAAGGCGAATTAATAAAACAAAGCTACATCTTCTTCAATCTTATGTCAGTGACATTGTATCCTGTCTGCCGGAAATGCCTTAAAATTGTCAACAACTTTTAGGTACCCGCCCTATCTATTCAAATTAACCTAAGAGCAAGAGTGCTAGTGAAGTTTCACTAGACAGAAATGAACGCTAGAGAAAATTCGCTAGGAAATGCTTAATGACCATTTTTGAGAAATGATGCCAGTAAACTTCAATTTTAAAACAGTGCAATGTATTTTCAATTGATTTGGATGGAGATCTGGGCTTTGACTAAAGCATTGCAGGACCTTTTTGTTCTTCAGCTACTCTGATGGGACTTTGACCTTTTGTTTAGGCTTATTGTCCTTCTAAAACATGAACTTTTGCCCAGACTTCAATTTCTTGTAACAATATTCCCAATCCCAACTAATTATCTTGAGACAATCCATCTAGAAGAGAATTCCGGGTGCAAAGTCCATTCTCCCCATGTAAAATAATGACTAAATATGTATTTTTCCTTGACTAATAGATAGACAGACAGACAGACGGACACAGAGAGGCACACAGAGAGACAGAGACACACAAACGTACATTTTAAAGTAGAGGCTTTCAGAAACATACACACGGTATCTGAGTTTGTTAACTATGTGATGATATTGATAGCTTTGTTAAATGTCTTTTGGTCTGTTGTTTATAGCAGACCTCCATGGAAAAAAAAGTCAAAAATAGAAAAAAGTGTATGTTATTTAAGGCATAAAAACAATTTCCTGGTGAGTTGCTAATTCATATTCCCTTCTTACTATACTGCTGAACAGGAAATTTCTAATGGTGAAACATACATTTATTGTTCTTTATTGAAATATGTAATTGTGTTCCTTTGTATGGGCATATGTAATATGCTGCTAGTGTCACTCATAATATAAAAAAAGCAATTACCAGGATTTTCCTAAATCTAAAATCTAAAGGAGAAATTGGACTATTTTTAAAAACTGTGGAAGGTTGGTATTATGTTGGTCTGATACATGGGCTGGAAAGTGCACTGGAAAATGAGCACAAATTGCATTGTGGCAAAAGGAGATATTGAGAGTTTATCACCAGCCCCCAAAGATCCGAATCTATAAGAAGTTTAGCTAGATAAAAGTCAGATTGCATTAAACCAATCATTTGACCTGAGGCTTGGGCAGCTTGCACTTCCATGTCAGCCACTAACTTTTCCCAAATTTTTCCACATGCTTATGGAGGTTATTAGTGAACCAGATTTTCCCTTCTTGTGATAACCTTTAAGATAACTTTTAGTATGTTGACAAAGATATCCTAAGGCTATTTGTAATTGGTTTTAATTTTTTATGGTTTTTAGTTATTAACTTTTTTGACCAACATTTTTCCAGTTTGTCCAGTCTCTTCCATGTTAGTAGATATCTGGTTGCAAAGGTAAACTCCTGTTTAAAGTAAAAACTAATCAACAAACACATACTGTAGTAGTAAAACATGCATTGATTGGACCAGCCTTAGTGGCATAAATTACTGCCCTTGCTCTTTAAAAGAAAACATTTCAGTGTTATGGGTAGCTAGAACTGGAACTTGAGATGTTGTCTATAGCAGAGGACTTGTAAGTAAGTTTCTCCCCACCATTAAAAAGTGTACAGGTCATTCTAGACTAAAAGGTGAACTAAAGGTGCATTTTAGGAGCACTTGTGCCCCCCTGCCTGCTGCACCGAGTGCCAGATGAAAAATACGGCACTCAGTGCAGAAGGCAGTAACAGGACACCCAGTTCAGCCCTCTCATTAAGCCAGACTGGAAGGAAAGGGCCCTGATGCAGGCTGTGCGTCCAGAGTGACACACAACAAAGTTGGGGTGAGTGAAGGGATACCTACATGCCCCCCAGCAGCCTCTATTGAATCCTGCACTGACTAATGCAGTCCATACTGGATCCAAAAACTGTGCTGGTCGCAGGGGTCGAAGGCCATTTGCAGATGACTCAATTCAGCAAGTGAAGTGCAAACAAAATGAGGCCTTGTGTCTATTTGGGTTTCCTCCAGGTAGTCTGGCTTCCTCCCCTACTCCAGAAACATACAAATAGATTATCTGGCTATCAATAAAATTGGCCCTACTGTGTGTGAACGTGATACAGACCTTAGATTGTAAGCTCCACTGGGGCCGGGACTGATGTGAGTATATCTCTATCTTTATCTGCTGCTGAAATGTGTTGATGCTATATAAATACCAGGAAAAAATGTCAGACAAGTGCAGTATGGAACAAAAGTCAATCAAATGGATGATTTCTTTTTTAAGCATTGAGTAAGAATGGAAGCATGGCCTTGAGCCTTCAAATGACTTTGTCCAACAGGTCATTAAAATCATGAATCGCTCCCACCCAAATATCTAACTGAATAAATGCAATCAAAAGTGCAGACTGCTGCAGTTCATGGAGATACAATGGAAAATGCTGACACAAAAAAACACATAAATACAGCTTGATAGAGTCACTCTGTGCACTACATCTGCTTATATACACTATGGTGTTTATTTGATACAATATCTGCTATAGCAACACGGATTGTACCATCTTTCCATGTATATTTTTGTAAGTTCTTTCTGTTTGGACATTGGTGATGAACAGCTGTTTTTTGGTCCTGTAGCACATTCATGTCAGTAGTCTAAAGATCTCCTTACACACTAGTTCATTGTCCTTCTGAAAAAATGTATTTCATACTGTTTTACAGTCTTTACTATACAGAACCACATCTAAGGTTTGCTTCGCTTTCTTTTCAAACCTGGCACGATTTTCCTTAATGAGAAGCATCTGAGAAGCAACTGGATATTATCATGATGATCAGATAACAGGAATGTTATTTAGTGTGCTTTAGGTTTACTCTTCATTGCATTTACAGCTATCTTCCTTTGCCTCATGATCACTGTGATTCTTTGCTTTAGGGATTTCTGATACAGTAGCCCTGATTCATTTTTTGCAAACCTGTAGGATTTACCAGTGTATTATTATCTCATGGCCAGACTCTTCTATCTCCCATCAATTAAAGAGAACATTTATGGGTTGACTTTGCACTCAGAGTCTACACTAATTTGTCCGTCTGTGCCTTCTCAGCTTCAAAGAGTGACCTGATGTAAGAGTCTGGTAGGTACATAATCCTTTCCACTTCTGAATGATTGACTTTACCGGGGCTCTAAAGATATAGTTAAGTCAACTGGGCAGGATCAGAATCATGGGCTGGTGAACCAAGAACCATGAGGGACGTTTGGAATGATTTTAGTCTTGTGTGTGTCCATGGGATAGCAACAAAAACTGTGAGCGATTATTTATAATATTAGTGCTATAACAATAGGAAGTGCACACCCTGTGGGTAAAGGGGAACTGTAAAGGACCTAGAATTATTCAGCACATGCTGCTAGATTTACAGTATATGGTGAGGGTGATGAAAGGTTGCTAATGTAGTGGAAAGGGATCCACAAGTATTTGTTGCTGGGGGGGCTTTGGAATTTTGATAATTATCGTGTCATTTTAGGAATCACCAATTCCAGAAATCATTAAAAATATTGTTTTCCATCTACATAATTTTTACAGTACGGCAATACCAAGTTTTTAATGCCTTTAACATTTTCTTCATTCATATTATGCTATGTGGTTGTTTTTGCAGCTCTTTGGTACAAGTATGGGATCTGTTATGTGGAAACCCATTATCCAGTAATCTCCGAATTACAGGAAGGCCATCTCCCATAGACTCCACTTTAATGAAATAATTCACTATGTTAATTGCTTCCTTTTATTCTGTAATAATAAAACAGTACATTGTTCTTGATCCAACTAAGGTATAATTAATCCTTATTGGAGGCAGAACAATCCTAATAGGTTTAAATTCATATTTAGAAGATTTTTAGTAGACTTAAGATTTGGAGATCTGTATTTGAAATGTAACTTGTAGTTTATTGTTTCTCTACGAGACCTTACAATACCAAGTGCTTTTTTTTTTTTTTTAAATCATACACATTTCTGCAGTCACAAGTTATTTAACAAATACCTTTGTGAATGCAGATTTTTTTAAATTTTTCTTAGCTTAACCTTTTAGTTTAAGGCTGTCAATATATCTTTTCAGACATGGGGTAAGTTGCTGAGGTCAGAATTGTTAAATCCCACTTAAAATAGCGAAATAGCAAGCTTAGAGTCAACTAAATATACAATGTTTCTACAATTCTTTCAGCTTTGGCCATAAGGGGGAATGCATGGTCTTTTACCGTTGCAGAAAAGACCCCTATGGTTTCATTTTCCTCAGCCATTTCTCATTTATGTAAACAAAAGCTTTTATGAGAAAAAAAAAGATATTATTATTTTGTTATTTTCATATAAAAGCAATATGTTGCACAACAAAAATTAATATTCTCTTTCTTTTTCATATCCCTTTTAATATCCCTTTCATTTTTTTTAATATCCTTCAGTGGAATAATTAGAAAATACATAAAATCCCAAATGCGGAATGTTGACATATACAGTACACTGCTCAGATGATAATATGGGATTTTACTGGATTTTTTAGTATCTAGGGAATGCAATGAACATCACAAACATGTGTTTCACTGTTTAATACTCTAACAGTAATCTCCTTAAAACAGTAATTCCATAGTGATTATCTAACGAAAATTAGGTAGATCTAAATGCTCTAGAATCCATTAAATCCAGCATCACTTTACATTAACTCATTAGTGCTGTATATGTTTAAATATGTTTCCACAGGCCAGTATACCATGTGATTAAAGTGTAACATATAATTTATGTTAGTATGATTTTAATCCTAATATAATTAAATGCTGGCTGTGTGTCATCTCATTTTACAGAGTATTCCTTTAACATTGTGGCATTCCAGTTCTACAGCTGTCTCTAAATTAGTGACTTTAAATACATTTGTGATGCAAATTGGATTTTTTTCATTTCAATGACCCTTGGCCCTATATAAGCAAGCACATGGGCTCTTTGTGATGTTACTTACCCTCCAGACAATGGTTAAATATTATTAGAGCACCATAGCAGATTATTTATCTTTTCTACCAAAGGAGAATTTTTTTTTAGAGTTTTTTCTCTTACACATACTTTCATTTAGTGGTGCAAATCCTCTGCTATTCTATGAAGGGATTATGTAATTTAGTTTGTTTGAAATATTTTGAGGACTTGCACATATAAATATATTTGTTTGGTGGATAATAATATCACATTCATTGTGCTATTCATTTCTAAAAACAATTTCAATCTTCAGTTCACTATTATACAAATTCAAAGGAAAGTTTGTCTTGTTTAGGGCGTGGTTGCCACATTGATTATTTCCCCCTCTTGTTTTGACATGTAAAAATATCAACAATATATGAACACAGATAATCAATAATTCTCATTATCATATTCTCCTGTAGTTTAACACAAAAACAATTTGGTTGTGGTTATTCCTTTCTAACTTTTCTAAGTTCAATGAACAAATATAAATGAAAGATGCAGGTTTTATTTAAGGCATCTTTATTTTTATGGTCCTTATTGGTCAAATAAAGCTGGCCATAAATAGGTCGATATAGGCTACCAACCTGACTCCTCCTGAAAAGTTGGTAGGTTATTTTACTGTGTTTTTGTTGTTTTGGCAAATTATTTCTGAATGGGGCCCCAATAGATGTTAAATAGGTTGAAAAAACACATTGGATGGGGATTGGGTGTAGTCTTCTCCCTACAGGTAAGCATAGCATAGTAGTTTACCATTCCTGGGAGAATTTTTTTTTTTAAACATAGTTCCATAAATTGTCTAGAGACAGTATCACTTATAACTGTGGTCTATGGTGCATTTTATTCCATAGGTCTATAAAAGAACAGTGCCAAAAACTAAATTACCTGCAGCTAAAGTATTAATGACATTTCTACAAAAAAAAGGCTAGGAATTATATTTTTCCATGACAGGTTTTTCAATCCAAGGCAGTGCGTTCTCCTCTACTTGATCAATCTACAGTATGCCTAAAGCAATGGAATGCTTTCTTTTGTATTGAACATATTGCACACCATTTTCCAAACACTACTCCAATAACAAAAATATCTCTTGGTGTTTGGAGTAGGTACTGGTAAAAATTTGAGGCATTTTTATCTCCCATGCTTATGTAAAAACTGTAAATTATCTCTTCATCGGAAATATTACTGGTGCTTCCAGAAAACACATGCAGTCTTTGTAACCAAGTGGGCCATGTTTTTAGGTGACCTCTTGTGTTATAATGACTAAAATGGAACAAGTCTGTTCTTATTAGAGGCAATTCATAATATGCTTCCAAGTTGATTTTTATAAGGACTTAATGGAAAGAAGGCTGATCATAGTCATACATTATTAGGCATACATGAACCCCAAATGTGCCAGTCAGAATTCAGCAGACACCAATCAGACATCAGAGTAACGCCATTCAGCTAATTACTGCATTGGTGATGGCCATTCACTCCACAGCTGTGTTGTTGTATATATGCCTTTATGGGCCAACGGGGACGTCTAAGGGGCAGATTTATTAAATGTATCAAATATTTGAGTTTTTTTAGAATTTGAAGACAACAGTAAAACCTTGAATGTGTACTCAAAAACTCAAAACTCAATACACTGAAAAACATTTAAAAAAATAGTTCACCAGCAATTAGATTGCAAATGTTGTGCTTAGTACATCACTAAAATTGGCGTTTCAGAAGCTTACATCTGAATTCACGATATTTGCCAAATAAATTCAAATCGTGGAAGAAAAAGAAAGAGAAATTTGCCCCCAAGTACAATATATTCTCAAACAGGTTGACAGGACTTATCTCATCTGAGAGGAGGCAGCATATTTGTGTGTGACCTGTCTTCAAACATTATGGATTGGTTTTACACATAACCATGATGCAAAGTTGTATTAGTGTAAAACAATATTTAAAGAAATAAACAGCCAACAAAAGGCTAATACATGTTAATTGACGTGCTCAGTTTTGAATTCTTTGCTGTTAAAAAGATACAGTGTTCCATTGATGACCTTACCTGAGTGAGTTATTTGACTTAAAGCATGAGCATGAGGTGTCTTGCACCTAGAGGGGTAATACATTGAGTTTAATAGGAAGACAGTTAATAACCTTTTTTTATCCTCATGCACTATCAATCATGACTGTCACCAGTCTGCTGAATCAAAGCAAAAGTGTTCTTCACAGATGACTGATTAGAAACGCAAAATCACAAGATCCATCTTCATGGTCACTTTTATTATAGTCATTTTTAAACTGACAGCAACCTGCTCAGTTTCAGCAGACTGGTCATTGCAAATAGTGTCACTCAATGCAGCAAAGCATGAGAAGATTCTGGTTGGATTATACTTAAAAATAATTAGGCCAAAAGCCTTTTGTTAAAGCAAGATAAACCATTTTCTCCAGCCTATCTTCCCACCACGAGGAATAACGAAACCTTTTGTACTGGGCTACTGTTTAAAATAGTGTATTTTTCACATTTTTTTCTTCTTCTTGGATGCTGTACACAAAATGTAAGTGTTGTGCCGTATCTTTACAAAGTTGATGGTCTGTTGATAACTGTTCTCTAGAATAAACAACCACAATCTGCTTAAAATCAATAATCGTACAAACACAAGCTGTAAAATAAACATTCCTACATCTTCTATATTTCAATATACATTTGTTTTTGCTTAGTGTATTATTTACGGTAGAAAACATAAGTTTGTGTGTCTCTGTGTGTGTCTTACCTGTCCAGCCAAATTTAATTGGCCTAATTTTTTCCACATCCCAAAACCTTCAGCTGTTATGTTCAAGTTATTTGGCAGCAAATGGTTAATATTCTGGCTGGAAAGTAATCAGGCTCCAAAGATCTGCACTCTGCAATCAAGAAGGGTGAAAGATTGCAAGGACATCAAATCCCGACTTTAGCAAAATACTTCCGATAAGGATATTTTTTTAAAGGAATTTTGATGGTTGATACGCACCGTATATATTAGGCCATTTCTCTAAACAGCTCCGAGCCTGCACTATTTTTTAACATTAGTATTACTTAGTAGATATGAATGGAAAAATTAAAACTGAATTCTATCAGAATCTTTTTTTTCTTACTTAAATATATACATATATACATACACATATTTCTTTATTCAGCCAAGGACAAAGATATGATTTACCTGAAATGTCTGCATTATTTTGTATCCACTGTATTATTACGTTATTTAAAAATAACTTTAATTATTCAAGGATAGAGTTTAGGTAAAATATTCTAATACATTGTACAGAAAAGGTTCAAATTAGTGCCAACATAAAAGGTACATATATCACATTTTATTGATGTAATGTGCAAATGACTTTTAATAATAAAATACATTGCAAACTTTAATATTTTTTTTACCTATTGCAGGGTATTAATTTATGTGGTTAATACACACATAAGATCATACAGTTAGTTGCCACAAATGTAACTTTTGCTATACAGAAACTGGATGCATGTATTGATTGCTTGTATGTACTGTAATTTTATTTTACTCACTGGATTATAAAAAAAGGTAACCTATAATATATCATATTACAAAAAAATGTTTGAGATACAAAGAATTAACCGTGAAGGTAAGACTGCACTCCTCTGAAAAATCAGTTCTCTAATGCTGATTGACATTTGTCAAAAAAGGAGATAGGGGGAAAAAAAGCCACTATCTGCGGTTACATGTTTGAGATAATAGGTCTGGGCTTCAAAGAAGCAAAGCATGTATTAAAACCAGGCTTTGGCAATGACATTTATATTTATCTTTTCTTTATCAGCAGACTCCATTAAACTGGGAATTTAATCCAGAAATATACTTTTTTTAGAAACCACTCTGATGATTTGAGTTTTTTTTAAAAAAAAATTGAAAGATTCATCATCAAGGATAAGGCACCAAAACCCTAACAACAAAACATTCCATTTTCATACAATATGTTTAGGAAAATAAAAGTCACAGGAAAGTATGTTTAATCAATGTTTGATGATCTTGACTATAACATGCTCTGTTAGCATCACATACTGAAACAAGCATAAATAAAATGATATATAGACTTCTGGAATGTAAAGGCGTGATGATAACGTTTTATGAAATCATTATATATTGCTATTTTTTGTTGTTGTTCATATAGTTTTTAAGCAGTGGCTTAGAAAGAAAAATATGTTGAATGAAAATGAGCACAATTCCTCTTTTGAGAGAAAAACTTTACAAAAGACAATGACGAGGGCTTCGTCCATGAAGGTGTACAAAACGCAATGGGTCAACTGTAGCATACATAATGTCTTTAAAAGAAGTTAAAGCAAGAATAGCAAGCCAAAGGCATTTTAGTCAGATATCATTGCTTCTACTTACATTCGTAAAAAAAAACATATGTTACGTCCATAGAATCTAGCCCTCCACCCCTCTCCACCGCAAACAGCATCAGACAATACAAATAACATGAGTTCCCACACCACACCTGTCTTTGTGAGGCTCGAATGTGCAGTTATTTCTGTGCTGTCTACTTGTGTATTTTCTCCTTGGTATTTCTGAATCGTTCCCAGTAGGATCTTAGTGGGGGAAAGGCTGCTCAGAATGTGTCAGGAGGAGATAAATGTGAGAGAAGATGTATATCGAAGGCTAGGCTGGTCATCTTTCAATGTCTTTTTTTCAACCAGGGGTTCAAAACCCTTAGCTCCCCCTCAGTGATCTTTAAAATGAAAGAATACAGCCACAGTCTTCACTGAAAACAAACTGAGAAACTCTCATGTCGGGAACACGATTCTATAAAATAGTTTTTGTCCTGCTTTCTGTGTATTCATTAATAACAAATATTTAACATAATTAGTTAGCCTGGAGTAACATGCAGATGAAGAGTAAACAGAGGCCCAGTTAACTGATTATACATGTTTTGCAATCTTAGTTAAAACCTCAGATAGCACTAAATCACCTCTGGCTTCCTAATAAATGCACTTTTGATGTATTGTGGGTTTGCTCCCCGGGCATGCTTTATGCTTTCATTAAAAACTTGATGTTACCATTAATTATAATTAAGGAAGCTCAGTACTTATGATGGCTTCGTGATTACACTTTGTCTAATTTAGATGTGCCATGCAAAGCTTTAGTTACAAACAAACATCTGAATGTTGCTGCCCATATGAGATAAAATGGGCTATTCTTTTAGGCAATTACATATTTTTGATTTGGTCTCTTATCTGAGGAAGTGCCCACTGCCCACCATGGGGAACATTTTGGACTTATTATTGCATGAAAATATGGCAGTGTAGGGTGACTTGTAGCACCTGCATTCATGTAATTTGTAATGAAAAGTGCAGCAGTTCTTATAGTTCCAAAATACAGGTATAGGATCCATTATCCAGAAACAACTTATCCAGAAAGTACCAAATTACGGAAAGGCCGTCTCCCATAGACTCCACTTTATCCAAATAATCCAAATTTTTTTAAAATTATTTCCTTTTTCTCTGTAATAATAAAACAGTACCTTGTACTTGATCCAAACTAAGATATAATTAATCCTTATTGGAAGCAAAACAAGCTTATTGGGTTTATTTAATATTTTAACTATTTTCTAGTAAACTTAAGGTATCAGGATCCAACAGGTTCCATACTTGTATTCAATTTCAACTTTGTTTTATATGTAAATTTCTGCTTTTTATTAATGGGGCTACTACATAAAAAATTTTATAAAACATATTATTACAAGAGTAATAGTATACAGTAATTATTTTATCTGATGGTGAAGAAAACTTACTAGAAGATATCACTTGTATCAACACCTTTGGTAATGTTACTTGATCCTTACTTGCTAAATCTGGCCATAGACGCAACGATCCGATCGTACGAATCGTGGATTCGTATGATTTTCGGACCGTGTGTGGAGAGTCCCAACATTTTTCCGAAGGAGATCGGACATTTGGTCGATGGGACAGGTTAGAAAGTTTCTGTCGGCTGCCGATAATATCTCTGCATGTATTGCCGATTGTACGATTTTCAGAGGGAGACTGTCACTAGCTTTGTCTATCGTACGATTGCTGTCAGGGGCAGAACATTGGCTGATTTGTTCTTTAACTACTTTATTTGATCGGAATGGTAAGACTTTGATCTGAATGGTTAGTGGAGGGTTGGGAGATGGGAAAGTCCGATCGTACGTTGATTCGTACGATCGGATCTTTGCGTCTATGGCCAGCTTAACTCTTGGGGGCAATGGTATGATTAAACACAAGGGTAAAATAGCAGGATTTCAAAACAAATGAAAGTACATTGCTACAAGATAATTATGACATTTAATTTTTTTGCTAAATTAATTCAGGAAAAATGTATTTATGTATAAAATGATAATTAGAGTTTTTCAGCTTGCCAGATGGGGGTGTTGGTAATTATCAAGTCAAATATGACATCTTCATGTCATGTACAAATGGAGCAGACTTTATTGCTGGAATATAGTAATTAGTGAATATAAACTGTTCCCAAAAAAAAGTTGGGAAAAGTAAGAATTTGCAAATGTATTGAAGTTAATGGGCTATTTTTCACTTTTCCACTGTAACTTTTTTGTAGCACCTTATTCCATTCAAAAATATTGTCTATTGGGGTTTTTTTTCACTGCCACTTTTTTGCAACTCTTTTTAGGCAAAATACATTAGGGTCTAATTTTCATGTCAAAATTGGCGAGAAAAATGTTTGCTGAAAATGTTTGTCCATCACTAGTGAAATATACGTGGTGCAGGTAGTTGCAGTGGAACATCTCTGCAATAGAAAAGCAGGACCTTGCTCTGCTGTGCAAAACCTACACAAAAGCAGCAATCAGGTGACTGGTGGAGGACAGGGGACACACAGATAAACCCACAGACACAGTGACAACCCAGATACCTCTTTAAACAAACATGACTTTTTATGGAATGGATGTTGAATGCAAATTCAGCTTTCAATGAATGTGCCTTCTGGGTAGCAGATGACAGATGGGTTAAGAAAGTGTTTTGTCATCCCACTATATATGTACATACATGTGGGAACAATTCATGAATGCATTTGCTGAAAAGTAGATCAAGTCACTTTTCTGCATCAGTGTTATACCAGTGTCTGAAAACTGTTTCAATGTACATACACATAGAGAACCGCCTAAACATTTATCAGAGGGGGTGAAAGCCTCCAAAAATAAAATAACTAGGCAGAAGTTCCTTTTCTTTTAATTGTACAGTTCTGAGAAAATCTGTGGGAATTACTTCATGGTAGGTGTTCCAGTGGTACTTCCCTATGCTGGAGACCTCTCAAATCAGAATCCTTCTGGCCTATGTCGTCTTTCGTTTTATACTGTCATTCACTTTGCTAGGTTCAGCAGGGATTTACCAGTTTTTCTGAGAACACCATAGTGCTATCACTGCACAACTGATGCTGCTGCCAAAGGGCCTAAATATAGGTGTAGAAAATCCCTACAACAAAGTTGAACTGAAGAAGCCACTGAACAGTGACACAAGCGAGTAGAGTTGCTTTAGATTCATGACTATTAGATACTGTACACATAATAGCCCTTAGACAGATCACTGCCATGTCACTACTTAACTTCCAACTTAACCGAGGTAGGGGAAGGTGTATACATTCAAATACATATACTGTAATAAACAGCTTTTATTGGCATTATTGCAGTTGACCAGTTGACTGATATCATTTCCTGTCAGATATAAGAAAAGAACACCATACGTTAAATTATATAATTGAACAGTGAATTTAATCTGATACCTTCTCAAATCACTCATCATTACTACCTAAATAATCGAATAAACTTATTATGTACAAAATATATATCTGGTACAGAGGCAGGGTCTAATGGCATTTTCACTTTAAACATGCTTGTGCAGATTTTTGAATGAGAATCAAGTGAAAATAACATTGTGGTGTTTACTATCTTTTGATATCTGCTACAAGACATCTATTTCCAGTCTCCACTAGCTTGTAGTAAAATTATCAAAACTAGTGACGGGCAAAATTTTTCAGCAGGCATGGATTCACAGCAGAATTCTGCATTTCGCCATATGTGACTTTTTTGGGAGGAAACCGTAAAATTTTGCAGTGAAAAAAAAATCATGGACATTGAATTTCCCCCTTTAGTGAATGTTCCCATGGTTTCACACATTTTTCATTAAAGCTAAAGAGGACAGATTCACGCAACATCTATTTTTTCAGATTCTGAAAGTTGTGGTTTTGTTTCCCCTGAAAACATTTATCCTATTGTAGTACGTTATCTATTAACGTTTCTCCAATGGGCTGACTGCCATTTGATTTGATCACCAACCAACTGAATGATGGGAATGCATGTCTTTTGGCCTTATGCCTACATGGCTTAAATATATCAGTACAGTCCTTTGTCTCCGAATATGGCCAACTCAATATCTATCAAAGTAAAATTGTTTTCCCCGTTGGAAATGTGGGGTTAATAGAGCCTGCACTCTGGTTGGGTGGATCAATAATATTTTGGCCACATAATGCTCTTTGAGAGAACTATGCCACTTGCAAACCAAGGCAGTTTGCCCATGTTCAGTCTCCCAGTACACTCACCATGTACATGTATGTAACATATTATAGTGGGGATACTAGTGGGGAACACCATGTGCATAATTAGCAAACTGGGATACTCCTTATTATTTGCATGCTCAAAGTCACAATATTGCACTTGAACCAAGAGCCACCCCTACTGCAGGTGGCATAGCACTCATTAGAAACATTTTATGGACCAAAATAGTTTTGTTTCCGCCAACCGGAGTTTAATCCCTTACAGCAAGGCATGACTTCTGTGTTCAGAAGGAGCAATGAAATATTCTCTATCATGTAAGCAAGAATTTAAGTCATTCCCCCTGTACAGATAATATGCTGCACGTTACTTCTAGTAAGTATTTATTATATATATCTAATGTTTTATTTATATTTACAATTCTGAACTTTAATGGGAAAAAAGAACAAAGAAGAAAATAGAGGCAGAGCAACAGGGGATGGAGAAAACAGATGTGCTCTATATTTTTTTTGATTCAATAGCTGAAGCTGATCCTAAAATCTGTTGCTTCAGTTTCAACATGGAGTACCTTATCCAACAGGCTGACATGTTTGTATTTATTGATGTAATAAAATATGTCAATAACCTTTGAGTCATGTAGTATATTCTCCCAAGTATAAAATAAACAAGACTATAAGCAAATGACCACACTACCATTCTTGCTCTGTAGGTTTGCTATGAATGATGGCATTTTAAATGTAGTTAAGCTCAGACAGTGCCCATTTGCATGACACTTCACAATGCCATCCTGCCAGCGTAGTCAGCACAACCATTACATACCTTAAAGAGCTCAAGTTAAAAGGCTTGTTTAAGAGTGAAGCCTACAATTTCATTAGCATTCATTTCTTTTGTTTGGAACTGAAAATCTTTTAATGGTATTGTTATACTTGCTTTGCTTTCTGTGGAGTTCTCCTTAAAAAGCATATAAGCTCTAATTGATATTGGCATTTGTTCCATATGCATTCGTTTTCTGACTAAATCACCACGTTACACAAAGGTGTTTGCTTTTTTTTCTCTCTCCCCCTCTCTTTCCTTTACAAACCACAATTCATACTCATGCATCATTTTCTTGGATATATTTCATCTTACGATTTTAGCACAGAACTACAATGGTTGGTATGAGCTGAGCCCTGTATTTTTTTTTCTCTGCAAAATAGAAGTCATTTTCCTCCAGCTCTGCAATCAGAAATGCAAGTAATTATATATTTTTTTTTGCTTTGGATGCTATAGACTCCAGCTTGCATTGTAAACAGTCCCCACATGAATTGTCTAATCATTTAGAGACTAAAAAGTAATGAAAAACCTTTCCTCCATCTCTTGCTGGTCATGAAAGCAAATCTGTGGTTTTATCATTTGTATATATGTGACCTTTATTGGGAAATATTTTCATAGTAAAAATGTACTTTGAATACATTTTCAGCTGCGGAATGTGTAAGGCTCTGCTCCTTTGTAAAAAGCCCCCTCTAAACCATATCTAACTCTAATTCAGTTTGGCAAAAGAAACACCCAGGTTCAATCTGTAGACCTCCATCCAACATAATTTAGCTAGACCTTTTCTAAGAAAAGGTTTTCTGGTTTTCATTTTCACTTCATATTCCCAAATAAAAGATCCTTTGTTGTCTACAATTTGATTGGACTTAATGAAAAACACTCCATTTTGACTTAACAGTATTTCCCTTTGAATTTATTATATTTAAGGACACTGTCAAAACCAAGCATTTAATCTCAAGTTTTTATACTTAAACCAATATTACTATCATATGGTCCATTGAGGTGCTGTAAAAGGGTATTGAAGAGATGTCAGGAATAAAAGAAAAGTGAAAGTCTAGTCTCATTTTAATATGAAACTAAATACTGGGTCTAATGTGCAGATTGGGCAGAGCACTTTCTCTTAAACACTAACATGTGACAGGGTGCCAACAGCTGAATCGTGCCGTATTGACTAAATGAAGTTCACTGATTTGTAGTGGGGCTAATATCTTCTTTAAACAATTCCGTGTAAATTGTGCGTATAAAGTCATTGGAAGGTATTTCTCAGGACAGCTTTTCTGGCTAGCTACTTGCTGGAGTGAGGAGGATAATCAATAGATGGAAATAGAGATGAACACGAGGATTGGATGCTAAAGAGTAGTTAGTGCTGATAAAAGTAGATGGTGTCAATATTTGGAAATAACACAACACTAGGATAATAGACAAAAGACAAGTGCATATGTTGTGAAGTGTTCAAACAGAGACAGAGAATTAATGCAGAAGTGGCAGATGTTGCCCTAGGCTGCAAAAAGGCATTATTTATTCCAGGTATTGTTCAACCTCAAATGAATCATATCTGCATGAGCTGTTAATATAAAGCTTGGAAATGTCCTGCTTTTTAAGGTCCAAGGATATTTTTGCTGTTGTTTGACTAAGGATAACTCAGTTTGCACTGCATTTTGGAGGGGGGGGGGGAACTGACATTTGACATTTGCATGCATAATCCAATAGTTATTCCATCTTGTATGTTTATCCAAAGCTTTTGTAAAAATGCAGTGATAATGACAAAAAGACCCTTGTAACAATAAACAGCCACACATTCAAGATTAGCCAGTAATATAAAACACACACACAGTCTTAAATTTCTGGGATAAGGCCTGTTTTTTTCATTCTATGTACCAGTCCTAATTAAAATAATAAACACAAGTGTTTTATTACTATAACCTCATTTACAGGAGAAGAAAAAGATGCAGTTTTTGGCAATTTAATATTGTGACCGATTTCTTTTTTGCTGTCAGATAATGAATTTTTCCTCCACTGTGCTGATCTTTCACTTGATGTATTATGACATCGTCTGTCAACACGAACAGATCTGTGAAAAGGTGACGGAGATGTACAGTCTCGAATAAGCCTCTTTCTGAATTCTAAGCATGCGCCCACCTTGGAAACCAAGAATGTACATATTTACTGAGGCTTTCTATTTTCAATGCATTTCGTCCATAAAAAAACAGGGCAACGCTACAAGTTCGCAAAACCGGTTCCAAAGTGTATTACAGTCAATTTATGATTCTTTTCTTCTCAGGAGGTACCTTTAACCCCCTGGGAGCTCAATGCAGCTTGGTGGACCTGCGAGTGGTTAAATTCTAATGGGGAGGGGTTGGTTAATCAGAACAAAATGCATACTCTAACGCTGACCACACATTTTTTTTTTAATATAAGTGATTTTTGCAGGATCTCTGTTTTCTTTCATTATCACAGATATTTCTCATTATTCCAAGCTTGGCAGCAGCTCTGTATGTAAAATGAGATTATAATGATAGAGATGGAGCTCAACACCTCCATTTCAAATATATGGAAAACTTGGATCCCAAGAAATAAATGTCCTATTTCATTTGTGATCTTCTTTTCTTCTTTATTTTGCAAACCTGTTTCTGTCTAATTTCTAGTTATCAATAAAATGCAAAACAAACGTATTGATCACGTTGCTTTATTATCACACACTTATGTTTGCAAGAAACAATTGTCTGGTGGAAGTAATAAAACTAAAAGCTGCATTTAATGTGAAATGCATTTGGGTCAGTGTAAATATAAGCATTTACAGTTTCTACCTTTTTTGTCATTATAATGGCATTTATGAGAAATTGGATAAAAATCCTATTCAGCGTTTCTCAACCGTTACCAAAACTTCTATTTTCAGAAAGGTTTTTTTTTTTTTTACGGTTTTGGGACGGAGCAAAAAAAAAACTGAGCAAGATACTTCAAATAATTTCCTAATCTTGTGCCACTTTCAGCATTTGTCACACATATAGACCAAGAAATTGCCTCCATCTCATTCCAGCTCTGTGTTGAATTAAAAACCTCTACTGCAAAGAGGAGCTCGGTGTAGGAAAAGAATAAATTTCGTTCTTTCTTTAGTAATGCACATATATTTCCATACATTTTACATCCTAAGGGAACCTGCAAATGCATTCAATAAATACAAAACTATAAACTATAGCTCATGATGGGAAAAGGGGATTTTTTTTAATGCAATAGCACGCAGTGCTTTCCATTTATAGATGATGAAAAGTTAAATATATTAACATTTCCATGCATGTAGCATTAGCTTAAAAGAACAAATACTGTATGGGCTAGGTCGGAACAATAAGGTTGAAGTACAGGTTTCTATTAAAAAAAAAAAAAGTAAAAACAGACAAAAGAATCACATAAAAGAAGTGACACAAAGCAAATATTTTTATCATGACTTCTTTAATGCAAAATGTGTGCGTAATTATTTCTTTTTGTTGTGTCTCTTAAAGAACAGCATTGAGGGAAAAGTGGCATCGTTTGTTAAACGATTCTTCTTAAGATGGCGAAAAGCTCAGAGGAAAATTTTAAAACTTGATTTTAATATTTGTGCGGATTAATATTTATTTTTCTGTTCTTAGGAGACACAAACCCAAGACCAGAATCCCATTGCTTTTGCTTATTTTAATTAAATTATCTTTGATAAATAAGCAACTATGGCAGATCAATGGATCCAGGCGTGGGTAGAAAACAAGATTCCAGGGTATGCATAAAACATAAATAAGGCAGATTTTCAACTTATAAAACAATGCACTTCCACTGTGGATTCTAAAATACCTGACAAGAGAGAGCAATATTGCAGATTTATGAGTTAACATAAACAGGGCTATCTAAGATGATGGTATACTTGTTAGTAAAACTGTGAACCACAGATTCCTGATTTACAATGACACATATCTAGATGAAAATATACTTTGCAAATTGCCTAGAGGAGCCATCCTTTATTAAGTGTTTGATGGGTATAGAAATGTACATATCTACTCCAACAGATGAGAAATACTGATGTTAGATTTACAAATATGATCTTCACATTTATTTGATTTGCTTACATTTTTAGCATCTGATTTTTGTCATTCAAAATATACATTTTGCCAGGCTCTTAGACTGACAGCAAGAGAGGTACTAGATACAAATGTAAATGTAGTTATCTGCAGTGTGGCATCATTAAAATGACTCTCAAGAAAAGATTTGTCTTGGCAAATATCAGTTATTCTTTCTACAAAAGAGGGTTGAGGCGCTAAAATATATCCCTACTGAAATGGCTTCAGTGTGGCTTGTTGTCAAGTCATTAGTTGAGATGTATAATGCAAGGGGATCTTTTAGAGAAATGGATAATGGTTTGGAAAAACAGTCGGCAGCTATGAAAACAAATGATGCCTATGCCCAGGTTTTAAAGCATATGCTTGTGTTATTTACATATCTGCTTCATGGACAAAGGGCAATCCATTCATGTTGCCACTACTTTATTAGTAATAGTATAATTGTTAGCAATACAGGTATGGGACTTCTTATACAGAATGCTCAGGACCTGGGGTTTTCTGGATAATGGATCTTTCCATAATTCAGATCTCCATACCTTAAGTCAATTAGAAAATCATGTAAACCCAATCGATTGGTTTGCTGCCAAGAATGTTGAATTAGATCTTAGTTTGGATCAAGTACAAATGATTGTTTTATTATTACAGAAAAAAAGGAAATCATTTTTTAACATTTGGATTATTCAGATAAAATGGAGTCAATCGGAGATAGCCTTTCCCTAATTTGGCACTTTCTGGATAACAGGTTTCCAGATAACTGATCCCATACTTGTATATACTTTTAGTGCAGTTGCAGACTAGTGTAAGAGGTAGTTCCATGACACATAGAAATGGCTTTGACTGGGTACAGTAAAAGATCAATTCACATTTAGGGGCCGATTCACTAACTTCGATTGAAGGATTCAAAGTAAAAAAACTTTGAATTTCGAAGTTTTTTTTGGGCTACTTCGACCATCGAATGGGCTACTACGACCTTCGACTACAACTTCGAATCGAACTATTCGAACTAAAAATCGTTCGACCATTCGATAGTCGAAGTACTGTCTCTTTAAGAAAAAACTTCGACCCCCTAGTTCGCCATCTAAAAGCTACCGAACTCAATGTTAGCCTATGGGGAAGGTCCCCATAGGCTTGGCTAACTTTTTTTGATCGAAGGATATTCCTTTGATCGTTGGATTAAAATCCTTCGAATCGTTCTATTCGAAGGATTTTATCGTTCGATCGAAAGAATAATCCTTCGATCGTTCGATCGCACTATTTGCACTAAAATCCTTCGACTTTGATATTCGAAGTCGAAGGATTTTAATTCCCAGTCGAATAACGAGGGTTAATTAACCCTCGATATTCGACCCTTTGTGAATCGGCCCCTTAATGTATTTGCCAGCCATCTGGATGAACTGGTGAATGGCTGAGAAGAACATGCGACACTACTGCATTCTTTTCATTTAAGGTTTGTGTACCTATTCATGGGTGTTTGTGGTCAAAAGTAGCCTGCAAAGACTGTGCTTGGGGAAAAAAATCATATAAATAGAACACAGCATTAAACCATTGAGCAGAAGAGGGTTAAACGTGAAGTCAAATCGACAACTTCCTCTTTAAAATATAATAGAGCTGCAAAACATGATTCCAGGGAATCCAATACACTTCTCACTGTGGGCTACAAGCTAAGCATATGCACTGTATAACCAGCTACTGATCTATATTTATTACTTACAATGCATTTGCCAATACCTTTCAGACGGAAATATGTAACACTGCTTTATATAACTTAAAATTCAATAGCGTGGACTTGTGGTAAAATCACTTCTGACATTCCCAGGATGGCCACTCTGTTAAATACTATTGGCCGAGGGAATTCCTAATAAAATCCATTGCTCCAAGGTGCAGGGACTGGCCTGAAAGTAATTTCTGTTCTCTGCCACTGAGAACTTGAGCATTTGAAGAATTCTTGTTAGAATACAGAAGGAAAAAAAGCAGCCAGGAAAAAAAACCCCAAAAACCACAATCAGTAAAAAAAACCGAAATGCCAACCAAGCAAAAGTTTCAGCAGTCCCTCTCTTATACACAAAGCAATTCATATTCATAGAGAAACTAGTTACAGCTTTTAATGTTTTTTTTTTATACTACAAATCATCGGTTTCAGGTACCAGATGCTTACTATTCCACTCCAACTTCCTAGGGGCAAAAATACATTAAGGGGCAGATTTACTAAGGGTCGAATATCGAGGGTTAATTAACCCTCGATATTCGACTAGGAACTAAAATCGTTCGACTTCGAATATCGAAGTCGAACGATTTAGCGCTAATCCTACGATCGAACGATCGAAGGATTATTCGTTCGATCGAACGATTAAATCCTTCGAATCGAACGATTCAAAGGATTTTAATCCAACGATCGAAGGAATATCCTTCGATCAAAAAAACGCAGGCAAGCCTATGGGGACCTTCCCCATAGGCTAACATTGACTTCGGTAGCTTTTAGCTGCCGAAGTAGGGGGTCAAAGTTTTTCTTAAAGAGACAGTACTTCGATTATCGAATGGTCGAATAGTCGAACGATTTTTAGTTCGAATCATTAGATTCGAAGTCGGAGTAGTAGTCGAAGGTTGAAGTAGCCCATTCGATGGTCGAAGTAGCCAAAAAAACACTTCGAAATTCGAAGTTTTTTTAATTCGAATCCTTCACTCGAGCTTTGTAAATGTGCCCCTAAGTCTTTGCAACAAATGACTTGATAAAGGGGCCTGCAAGGTCTGAAACATTGTCTATATACCACCGTGGGCCAATAAATCACTTCTGGGCACTCTTCAACACAAATCCAATGTGTTACTTTTATTTTTTGAATTACAAAGACATTGACCCACTTCATCTGTTTTAGAGGTGGGTTGGTTAAGTCACCTAAATGACAAAAGTCCGATGGTGCAACGAATACCGGACATTGCAGTATTGCTTAATGCAGGAATCCCCAACCTTTTCTACCTGTGAGCCACATTGAAATGTAAAAAGATTTGGGGAGCAACACAAGCATGAAAAAGTCCCTTGCTGTGCCAAATAAGGGCCTTGATTGGCCATTTGGTTGCCCCTATGTGAACTGGCAGCCTACAGGAGACTCTACTTGGCAGTATACAGGTATAGGATCCCTTATCCGGAAACCTGATATCCAGAAAGCTACGAATTACGGAATGGCTGTCTCCCATAGACTCCGTTTTATCCAAATAATCTGAATTTTTAAAAATGATTTCCTTTTTCTCTGTAATAATAAAACAGTAGCTTGTACTTGATCCCAACTAAGATATAATTAATCCTTATTGGGGGCAAAACCAGTCTATTGGGTTTATTTAATGTTTAAATGAATTTCTAGTAGACTAAAGGCATGAAGACCCAAATTACGGAAAGATCCATTATCAGGAAAACCCCAGGTCCCGAGCATTCTGGATAACAGGTCCCATACCTGTACTTGGTTTTTATACACCCAAAACTTGCTTCAAGCCTGGAATTCAAAAATAAGCACCTGCTTTGAGGCCACTGAGAGCATCCAAGGGGTTTGTGAGCAACATTTGTTGGCGATCACTGACTTAATGTATATTGTTGCCGAGCATCACATTTGACATGTGGATGTGAAAGCTGTTATACTAAAAGTGTCACTTCTCAGAAGTGACACAAAACTCACTCTGAAAATGATACACCCAAGTTGCATCTGATTTGCACCATTTTAACACATCAGCCACAATTTCTGTGTATGCAACTAGGAGTGCAATTATGTTCCATTTATGGGAAAATGCTGCATTAAGGGTAGAAATCATGGTGATTTATTTCACTTCACCCACTGCACTTGCTTTAGATTCAATACCAGCAACTTCTATAAAGGGTATGTGAAAATAAATTTTGGTCACTACCTTTTGTGAAGGTTCTGCACAGCATTAAGCATATATGTGGGCATATGGTATTATGAGCTCAGGTAGCAGGATTGTGGTCTCCTGATGGTTGGTTTTAGACCATAGTACACATTTGCAGACACCCAATAGTAAAGGCACAGTCCAAACAGTGATATAAACCCTCTATTTTAATTCTTCACCAAGAAAGGTGACTGTCCCTCTACCATAGTATCAGGCCTTGGCACCACAGTAGTGATGTGTGGGCCGACCCGAAACCCGCAGGACCCACATCTGCTCTGCCCCTTTCGTGATGTCACCGCGGGGAGTAGCGAGGGTCTATAATTAGAGGGGGCGAGTGGGTTGGGCAATGTTCATGTTGGGAAGGGGTGGGTTAGGGTTGGGTGGGGTTGGAGTGAAAGTTGACCCACACATCACTACACCACAGTCCATGCAAACTAACAACAATTCAGTTTTATCAATTCCCACACTATATTGACAAGGCAGCTTGAGAGCTAACAAACTATAGAAATATAATTTATACCAAGTGAGCCACCCTACATAGTTAACCCAAGAGCACTGTTGTACATCAAAGAATATGAGATAAACTTAAGGGAAATATACCCTTATACACTGTCCCAGCCAATCACAATTGATTTGAGTGACCAATGAGTAACCAAACAAACATCTATGATGGTATACAATACATAATGTGCACCATAAAGATGCAACTCTTTGTTAAATGAAGTCAACACAAACAACTTTTTCTGGCAAATAAAAATTCCCTTTGAGCATCTCTCTACATATAACTCCTAGTAAGTATATTTGTTATGTAAATATGTATTTATTATTCTTGCTACTCCTGCAGTCCTCCTGAATGAAAACAAGAGAGACAGAGAGAGAGAAAGGTCTCAATGATTGACAAGATATTGGTGTCTAGTACTACTACTGAACTGTTAAAACTGGGGTTCTCACATACACATTTGTGCTCCTGACCCTTAATCTGTGAATACAATTTTCATTCACACCATATCCTTTTTTCTTGTGTAAATAGACACTCATGCACCTATATTATTCTGCTCCATATCTCGTTGTTTACAAGACTGTATAGAAATTAAAGAAACCATATTAATAATAAATACTGTTGCTGTAAAAAAAACAAGATTTAATTTTGCTGTTAACCTTGTTCCAAGACACACTCCATCATTTTCCTCTGCATACTCAAGACTCTTGCCAGAAGTTACTTCATTAACATACAGACCTGCCAAATTCTGTGACCTTTGTTTTCACTGACCACTACAATAATTGTGTAATTCAGTTAAACAAACAGCACCCATTTTGTATATATATATAAAGCTTGTTCTGAGTTTAGGCAAATGGTTTACAAAAAACATTATAAACCTACAGTGAAATTAATGCTATTTTTATACAACAATTATCATAGTAGTCCATTGCTCACCAACATGAGGACCCAATCACATTCCATCCACTAGAGATTTAGGGAGGCCACACAACTCTACCTTAAAGTTGCATAGAGCAATGAGAAAAGACATTACTGTTTAGTAAGACCTACCTAAAAACATTTGTACAGCATTTCTTTTAATTGTGCAAATCTGTATGCAGCATCTGAGCCGGTACTACAAATTGCATCATACTTTGGAAATATATTGTATTAATTATTAATCAAATCTGTTTATGGGAATTATTTTACATTATGTGTCTGTGCATACAAAATTTACTGTCTGCAGCACAATCTATTCACTGTGCTTTGAGTGAGGTGGAACAAGAAGCAAAGTACTCAAGCCGTGTATAATACTTATAATGATAAGTGACAGATCCAGAAATGAAATTTGGGGGAGCAGCATTATATGGCTGGGCAAGAATATAGTGGCAAAACTGACCCCCTTTCAAGAAAAGAACCCTATATATGTTCTCTGTACTATATTTCTTTGCACCATCTTTTCCAGCCAACCATCCTAGTAGAGAGGAAACACTTCCTGCTGAACCTGGCCTAGAAGTAAGATCTGGGGCTCCAATACCAACTATAGGGTGGAAAAGACTGGCCATTGATAAAGATTCCAGGTGGAAATCACTGCTGAGACCCATGAAAGTGCCCTATAAACCAATGGCGTAACTAGAGTGTGCTGGGTCCCCCTGCAAAGAAATCTTCATCCTCCCGCCCCATCCCAACCATGCCTGTCTCCATCATGCCATGTACTTCTTCCACCTGCCCATGTCGCACCATCGACCCCCAATCTCCACCCGACTCAGCCGACTACCTGCCCAACTTGCGTCCCAGGTAAGAGGGCGGCCTGGGAGGAGGGTTTTTTTTATTCGCTATAGAGGAAGCAGACCCCACAGTCATGGTCCCTCTGTGACTGCAGGGTCTGCTTCCTCTATAGTGCTATAAATCATCATTGATAGAGTATTAGTGTCAGTACATGCTTTTCACACCATATTTTGCTAATTAGATAGAAAATGAGAACTGTTTTAGACAGGTTACATGCACTAGGCTTTCCTATATAGAAAACTAATCAAGGCAGTCCATGTTCCCAGCACCATCCAGTGCTAGAGATCTCCCAGTTCCTTACCTTTATAAACCTTGTTCCTACTCCCTGGCCAGATCAAAGAATATCAATACATGTCCTGAACTGCTGCTAATGTTGCTGGACACTTGCGTTGGTCCTAAACTTCTACTTGATTGTTGTTTTAGATCACTGTTACCTTGTGTCATTGGCATCTGGCATTGTAAAAGGTTACCACTGGGGACATTTGGTTTTGGTTCCTCAAAGAGACCCATAATTAGACATTTCCACAGGGAGGCTATACAAAGGTGATATTCATATCTGCCTTCTGAGACAAATCACGCTATTTGGGCAAGGAAGCTGGACCAGTCAATCAGTTGATCAAAATAAAGTAGCCGAGAGCCTTAGCTACAGGGGGGAAAGTTATTAGAACATATATGGATTATAAGAAAGGATTCATATCTCCTCTGTCATAGGATTCACATCCTCATAACTCACATATTGGTTATGAGGAAGTCACATGCTTCCTAATGGTACCAAACAGGACCAGCCTATACCCACAAGTTAGGAGGGGGGTTCCTGGGGGATTGGAACATGCGGAACCCCTCATGTTTGGTATCATTCTGATCACCTACATATGGATCACCCCATGACCCTATTTTTATTATACTATTGGGTACTGGCAAGTCCCAATAATATATTGCAGAAAACTGGCCTAAAACCCACAACCAACTACAGGGGGACATTAATCCTTGGCTATCCTACCTGATGCATAAGGTAATGAGGGTGAGGGAGAGTAACCATGGTAGCTCATACTTTGGGGACTCATCTTTGTAGGAGAATGTGCCCAAGTTTCCAACCATTGCTTCAGGAGGACACAAATAAATTTTATCTTGGTATATATAGGGTTTTATTCCCTTTTATTTTACCTACTGTTTGTATTTTCGTATATTATGTATGCCTTGCATTTTACCTACCATGCCTTAACTGTTTGTCTTTTATCCTGCTTGTACCTTTAATATGATGCTCCTTTTGCCATGCCTGCTTCCTCCTTCTTCCACACATCAAATATTAAGGCCAGTGGTCCTTACACGATCATTTGAAACCCATCAAGTGGTGGCAGTGCACAGAGAATCAGGTTTTGCAGTTCTCTCACTACCTAGATAACGTGGAGACTCATTCTTCATTAGAAGATAGCTCCACAAAAACAGTTACAAGTGACGAAAGCAGATTATACTGTTAGAACAGTGAATGCCCCTAGCAGATTATACTGGCAGGTCAGTGACCCCATTAGAGTCGAATTATTGAATGGTCACTGTGGCCTTTTCTGATTGAACTGATGATGTGACAGTGACACCAGCGGATTATATACCTACAGAACTGTGATGGCAAACACCATACCATCAGATTACATTGACAAAAAAGTGGTTTATACTGTAAGGGCATTGATAGTGATGACTACAGATTATACTTGCAGAGACCCCGTGAACAGATTATGTCAGAAGGTGATTATTACAGTAAAAAAATAGTAATCTCCAGAATATCTAAGAAGAAGGTATCTGACCCACTAATTTTCACTGGCACATAAGGACACAGACCCCAAATTAAATGACAAAGTTGTACTTTCAGCATTGCAGTCACAGCTTCAAGAAACACTTCAATCACACAGCCAACCCATTCCTTCCCCTATATTCCTCTGATCAGGAGCACTGTGCAAAGGTAATCTCAGTGTCTCTTGACGTGTGGTATTGGGGTTTTGATAAGTGGTATGCATTATGGAAACAACATGCAGGGTTAAAATCAAACAGAACGTGTTGTGCTGATTAAATAGAATTACTCGAATTACTATGTTTTCCCAGGTGAGCTGCACAATATGGGATGGTGTCTCAGCCACAGGCACTTCTTGTCTATCTTTCACTTCTCCTTCATATGCGCTCTGTCACTGCTGTCCAAAAATTGTTCTCCAAGAACTAATCATGAGCAATTTTATCATTGTAGCTATAAAGTTGACTATGGAAACTAGTAGTACCATGAAAATAGGAAAAAATGCACTTTTTTAAAATAATACAGTACTGGAATATGCACAGTGTTTACATATATACAGACTGCTGGGTGTTTTAGAAAAGCATGTATGATTAGGTTATGGATCCCTTTATGGCACACACAACAGAACTATCCTACACACTTGCATATTTATACTTAGTGATGGGTGAATTTGGGGCACTGGAATTGGCCACGAATTCGCGCCTGGCGAATAAATTTGCCCATCACTACTTATACTGTATTTATTACTTTCTGAGACCAGAGCAAGAGCTGAACAGTGCAGCCATTGCAGGGTGGGCACTGATACCCAGAAGCTTAAGGGTACAGTACCATTTTGGTCAAAGAGGGTTGGTGAAGGATGTCCCAGGAATCATAGTTCTTGCAGAAAGATGTTGCAGAAAGATGCTGGATTATTGAATTTATAGAAAGTGGTAAACAGAAGAATAAGTAGTTCTTGCACAGACAGAATAGCGACAAGTAGGTAAACAGTAGCATGTGACCAGGTTAAAATAATACTTATAATACTTACAAAACCAAGGCCAAGATCTGTACTTAAATAGCAACACCCGCAGCACATTACATGTATATACTGTATGTTGCCCAGTAGACCCAGATGAACCATAAATGAACTGTAACATCAAAAAATTTAAATCTTTTAAAGTAATAAAAATATAATGCAGTGTTGCTGTGCACCGGTAAAGCTGTTGTTTGCTTCAGAAACACTACTATTGTTTATATAAATAAGCTGCTGTGTAGCAATGGGGGCAGCCAGTCAAAGGAGAAAAGGCTCAGATGGCAAATAAGCTCTGTAGAACATGATGGTGTTATCTGTTATCCCCTATTTAACCTGTCCCATATAGTCTTTTTTGAATTTCCGCCATTGCTACTCAGCAGCTTGTTTATATGAACTATAGTAGTGTTTCTGCAGCAAAACATTAAAACTTAGAACTACCTTACTTTGAATTTTATTGTCCAGTAAAAAGTTTTGAAAACGAGTGCAATGGTCAGTTAGCTGAAAGGGTAGAGTAATTTGACAGGTATGCAGTATTCTGCAGCTGTTAGCAAGTTCCAGCAAGTTCCAGCAAGTTCCATATAATTAATGTCATTATTTCTGCAGAGATAAAGCAATTTGCTAGAACAGTAATGAGCTGGCACAAGATTAAAACCAGAGTTCCAAAGTTCCTTGCCATTATTATCAGAACCCATTTCAACACCAGCCACCAGTCTGACATTAGATATAGATATGATAAAAAAAAATGTAAATGTCATTAAATATAATCTTTGCCTAATATTTTATTTTAAATATGTTCAAAGATGGAGTATTTTTGTGTCTTGACAACTAATGGAAAGAAACTCTAAATTTAAGCCAAAGGATCATGACAGTGCTTGCAACAAAGGCTTAAATACCTTATCAGGCAGTGTCTGGTGCAGGTAACTTTTGGCAACATTGGTAATAGATGAATTTAAGTGGCACTCACATGGTTTTAAAAAATAGGTACAGTATGTAGGCTTGCACTTAATGCTCTCAGCTAATTTCCTTCTGCTCCCCACATCTCTACCTCTTTTCTCCTGAAGGTGAATACATAAGCAATACACACCCTGATTGGTCAAGCAGAACTCAACTTTCACTGTTTGCTTATGAAAAACAAATGGGGTAAAGTAAGAAAAGGTTTAAAGATTGTCCACATTGAGTAATCCACAACAACTGATCAGATGATATGGGTAACACAAGAAGTAGCAAACTTAAGACTCCACTTAAGACTCCACTTAAGACTCCAAATTGTTTCCAAAGTGCAACTGGATCTATAAAAATAATTTTCACCGGGATGACATAGAATATGAGGGCTTATTCATAAAACGTTTATACCAAGCAACAATTATTCCCTAAGAAACACTTGAATAAGGCTGTATCTGTCTGGGAGCATCAATATCACTTTATCATGGCTCAGAATTTTGAATTCTGAAATCAGAATAGAGAGAAAAGTAATGTCCTCTTGGACAAATAATACTCTTTGTAAAAGTGCAATGAATCCATATCATTAAAACTCATACTACTTTTTAATACTACGTTGTAATTGAGAAGAATTTTCACATTTAGTTTAATCCCCCCCCCCTTGTTGTCATTGTCATATGTTCATATAATGAAGGAAGACTAAAAAAATATTGTCATATTAAAACATGGCTGTTAAAATAATTCTACCATAGTTCCAGGTATATGCAGAACAGTAAAAAAAGCATTCAACCTCAACTTTCATTCTAATTGGCTTTGGATGCATCTAAGATGGTGAATTGCAAGGTCTGGTAACAACTTATCTTAATGAAATATTATTACAGGGTCTAATAAACTAATTACAGAGGCTTTTGTTAGAAGTATAACATTGTGAAAAATGTGTTCTTGCAAGGCATTTATAAAAATGGTCTGGTCTTTTAAACTTAGGCATACATGCTTTGAAGCAAGAACACAAAAGATGTCTCAGATGGAAAGCATCTTGAGCGAGCACCCATCATATATGGTGCAAAACAATAATGACACTATACTTTCAAGTTCCTGATTGCTATAAAATAAAGGTTTCTGAGTAATTTGAAAAGAGAATATGCACTCTGTCTGGAAAGTGGAAAGTCTGTACTTTAGCAGAAAAAGGATAAGATGACATTTGAAGAGATATTTTGATGACTGGTGCAATGTAAAATAAGCGAAGCACTTGCAATTGCTGCAAAATATATACAGTGACATGATATCTGCTTGCTTGTTTGAAAGTTGTGATATCCAATTTCCAGGGAGTAGAGATGTGCAAATTAGTGATTATTTGATTGGCCATTTGAAGCAATCTGGAAATACACAA
The DNA here is from genome assembly GCF_017654675.1 of Xenopus laevis. Lineage (NCBI taxonomy): Eukaryota > Metazoa > Chordata > Amphibia > Anura > Pipidae > Xenopus > Xenopus laevis. Next base: position 131,865,821 of record NC_054381.1, on the reverse strand, counting down.
TTTCCATCTGAATTGAGGTTGGAATTGGTGGAAAAAACATTTGCAGTTTAATTTACTCACCCATGGGTATAAATAACAAAAGGGCTTTAGTGCCTTTATTTTATTGTGATACACTTATATATACAGCCCTGCATGTGTTTTTTGGAAAAAGGTGGATATAGCTCAATAAGATATCCAGGTTAGGGTCAGGGTAAGAAGCCATCATTCTGTCAAATCAGATACATACTGTAGCTTTAGGTCAGGAAGACCATGAATAATATAAAAAACATATATGTTGCATTTTTACCCCTAGTGCAGTGCTACAATGATACAGCATCTACTGCATCTACTGTATGTTGGTCTCCAGAGACTCTGTGTTGTGATCATATCACATAAAGTGAAGGAGCCAATATTTAATGAATATTCATGTTTCTGTTTAATTGGCACGTGTGCTATTTTTTTTTAAAAAGAAAGGCACAAGTGCTCTACCATAGCTTGACCCTAATGGCACTTGCAAAATCTTGTAGATATTTTGAGTGGGTGCAATTATGCTGGACCTCTTCATAAAATGCTGCATTGTGGAAAAAACATGGCAGATTGTAGGCTTTGTTTGTGCTTTGCACTCAGCTGCCATTAGCAGATGAGGTCTATTAACGGTTGGTTATGCCTCTGGCATATATACATCACCCTTTTTCATTTTGACCCATAAGCAGTATAGGTTCTTACTCAGGAAATCATAAAAAAGAAATTACAATATTTAAGGACAATATTTTTCAAGATCACTTCTTAGGCCACTATGTAATCGATTCATGCTTAATTGAAGCATCTGGCACGTAAAGTGACACCCATTTTTTCATTCAACTGAATGTTGCTACAAATGCAGTCTGCTGTATTATTAAAAAAAGAGGAAAAATAAAAGGAATACTGCAGTGTGAAAGAGAACTTAAATAACTGTTTACATTTTTGTGATTTCAATAAATAGTTGAGAACCCAGTATCTATAATTTGGTGTATATTAAAAAAGACTAGGGGATCCATTTATTAAACTTCTTTTTTTTCTGCTTGAGGTTTTTAGGGGGAAAACTGTAAATTATTTTTAGACATTTATCATGCCATCTCAAACCTGTTGAGGTCATGTAGACATCAATGGCAGATATCCTTGAAGTTACTTTTTGACATCATGATCTGCTTTGGATAATCTGGAAAATTCAGGTTTTTTGGTTGATAATCCGATAAACTCGATACAATTTTCAGAGCGTTAACTGTACGATTTTATTTGACGCTCGATTTTGTGATGATGCTTTGTCACTCCGATTTTTTTTTTGATTAAAATTATTGATAAATGAGTTCATATCATGGAAGGGAATTTGTTTTCCAAAAAAAATTTATTCATTTGAGTTTTAGTAAATGTGCCCCTAGGTGCATGCTTATGCTCTAATGGAGACATATGAATAATTATACTTACAAAGTATTTACATAAACAAATACAAACATTATATATACATTACAAATATTATGTATAAATAATTAATTAATACGGAAACAGTGGAAAGCATTTACGGCAATCATATGTGGAAAGATTCACAAATCTCTATTCCTCCATACTATAGTATGGTAGACTAAAGACTTGTGAATTTGAGATACTCTATAGTGTGTTTTTCTTTTGGATTTAATCCTTACTGCTACAGTCTTTTTTATCTTAAACTTCATCCTTCCATTCTAAGGGGCCAGTGATTTGTGGCTTATTAGGGTCAACTTAGTCTCTTTAAGATCAGGGCAAGTTAATATACCAAGGCCACAGTCTCGGTTACCCTGTCCTGCCTTCCTCTTTGTGGTGTCTAGGGATGTAGCGAACAGTTCGCCTGCGAACTTGTTCGCGCGAACTTCGACCGTTCGCGTCCGCCTAATGTTCGCGAACGTTTGGGAACGTTCGCAATTTGAGTTCGCGACCATTCGACCGCTAAAATTGAACGATTTCCATTCGTTCGAATGATTTCCATTCGTTCGAACGATTAAAATCCCTCGACCGTTCGATTCGAATGAAAATCCTTCGATCGAACGATGAAAATCCTTCAAACGTTCGAATCGAACGAAAAATCCTTCGAACGTTCGAATCGAACGATTTTGCGGGTGTTCGAAGCTCGCGAATGGTTCGCGAACCGTTCGCATTTTTTGCCGGTGTTCGCGAACGGCGTTCGCGAACACCAAAACGGCGGTTCGCTACATCCCTAGTGGTGTCCCAGACTTAGAAAACAACAGGCAGTTCGTTTTGGGACAACTCCACCTTCTTATGTTTCATTACATCCTCTCTCTTTTCTGCTGACCGTAGCATTGGTATTGTTCTTACCCAATTGTGGTCATATTTTAATCTAATGGGATCTTTTCAATTAATTTAATTTCCAGCATTCTTTATATAAATACCAGCACTTGATTAATTTAATATACCTTTCCAATGTGTTTTTAATAATCCTCACTTAATTTAAGCATTTTTCCCAATTAATTGCACTCCTTTGATGAACTTTGTCATTTTATCTTTTTATCTTTTTCTGGTTGAGTTCAACCATGAATTGTTATTTAATGTGAGAGTGATAATTGATTAAACCACTCAATGGATATTATGCACTAATTGGCACTTTATAGTATTTATGAATTATTCTAAAATCAAGTAGTTGATCAATTAATTAATTAATTGATTGGGCCCTTTTTTCACCTTAACTTATTTATTTAATTAATTTATTTAAATCTTAAGAGATTTAACGTATGCTGGATATTGATTAGGTTGTTACCTACGGGGTACTTTTTTCTTTATAATTTTGAGTGTTTTTCTTTTGGTCAAAAGCTTAAAAAAGGGCCAATACGGTACCAGATGACAACAAACCTGGCCATTTCTGATTGACTTTGCAACATATTGGGCTGATTACGGGGTCAAAATATATTATAAAATATAATCAAATATCAGTGGTAGTGACGAACAAATCTGTCCCGTTTCGCTTTGCTAAAAAATTTGCGAAACAGATTGAAAATGGCATCAACATTTTTTTTTTTTACGCGCAAACTTTTTTTGCTCCAAATGCATTAAAGTCAATGTGCGTTTTTTCTTATGGCGACTTTTTTGTAAAAAATGCATTAAAGTCAATGGGTGTTTTTTTTCTTATGGCAACTTTTTTGTCCAAATGCATTAAAGTCAATGGGTCCCCATATGATCTGATTAATCTCAGCTGCCGAGTGCCGAACGAACATAGTAAGGTAATTCAGCCAAACTGACATGTAGAGGGTTTTGGAAAGGTGGAACTTTATGTATGTCTCTTTTATTTTAAATTGTAACCACTAGGGTTTCTGTAATTTACAGTATGCTGTCAATTGAGAGCTCAGAAGGATTTATTTTACCATCTGTACCTGAAGGACAAAATATACAAAAAATACTAAAATTGGCTTTATTTTTTTATTCTTTTAATGCAAATTAAACAAAAAGGAGAGTAATAATGCTTTAATACCCCTGCATTCTAAAAACTGGAAAAAGTATTTTTTAAACAGGCCATGTAAGTCTAAAAAAACCTCCTTTGTACAAAAGATAACATACACAGTTCTGATGTTAGGGTGATTGTGTGGTGTATTTATCAGAGGCTTCTTGGGTAATTTCTGAGCCTTTATACTAAAGATCTGCCTCCTATTTTAGCCTTTTAAAATTAAATATTTGAGAACTTGTATAATTTGTTTGTTGTCGTTTTTACCTTGCATTTTTCTTGCTGTGCAAATTCTCACCTTCACTGAAAAAGAGAAAATATTAAATTCGCATAGCAGAAAGGAACAAATGCATTGTGACATTTTACCATGAAAATTACTTTGAATTGGCCTTTCCTGGGAAAAAAAGTTTCTACAAAATTGGGTCATTAGAATGTAGTTTTCTGTAAATTACTTTTAAACTGCACTTCAAAAAAAAGCTATTGCAGTATTTTAGGATTGCACCATGTGAACTGGGATCATCTTTATGACGTATGACAATTCTATTTTATAAAGCTCGACTTTATTTATTAGTATTTTGGCCAATTTGTCTTTCTAAGGGCATCCAAGGTTCATTTATCATTCCTGAAATGGTAGATATCTGTAACTGCATTAGGAGATACAGGATAAACAAGAACAACAAAAAAGAATTATCCAGTCCTATAGTCCTCTAATATTTGCATACAAATTATAACTGGCAGTAATAACAGATTCTCGAGTAAAGTTGTCATACTAGCACATTATTGGAAGATGAACTGGTAGATGATTTAACCTAATTAATAGTTGACCTAAGGTAACATATCTAAGGTTCCATGGAATGATTTCATATGACCTAGTTTCTAAATTTAAAAACATAGGAACTTATGAGCCAAGGTTATCTTGATTATGTGATGACATCCAAAATTACATAAAAAATGAAGCTGTGTTTTATATAAAAGATACATATTTACTGCCCAGCAAACTGGAAAAATACATTTCCAATCAGACAAGGAAAGACAAGATAAAAAGTTAAAAATAAAAAAGATATTATAGCTTTCGAACAATTAGATAAATAACTGTGTTTAATTAAACAGTTTTTTAATACCATTAATATGCAACATAACACTTATTAATTGTCTAAATACCTTGATTAAACATATGATAATACAAATGGGCCTGTTTGTACTGCCACATCTTTCAAGTACTTTACCTAATTCAAGGAGTGCTGTTATGTGAAAATTTGTCTAATGGAAGCCTTTGTGTGGACAGCCTCTGAGCCTCTGAATTAACTAAATTTACTTTACAAAGATTTCCATTCAATAATCTATTGTGCTTTGTGTCATTTTTCTCTGCCTCCAACACCTAACATATCCACAATCTGTTCGTAGCGCTTAAACAAAACCATTTTATTTAGGCACAATTTTACTTAGCAGATGCATAACCCCACATGTGAAATGTCAATTATGTGGGATATAGGGACATTACCAAGAAACAATGATTACGTAATTAAACATACTACAATGGATTATAGCATAGTTACACAGTATAATAGAAAAACTATACATGTCCATTAAGTTCAAACTTTTGTCTAAGTAAATATTGGCAAACTTCATGGAAATTGACTGAAAAAATGTGAAGCTGTTTTAGGGGGGTGAAATACCTGCCTATCTAAGATAATATATACAATTCTATTGAAGTTCTTTGGCATTATCCAGACCTGGAATGGCAATCTGTGGATACTGGCCAGAGGGGCTGCTGCAAAATGCAGAGTGATTGGTAGCATGGGTATTTAAAAAAGGTAATGTAACCTAGGGTATCCCAAACCCAGAACAGATTCCAAGGTTCCGGTTATGGCCCACTCTTCTGCCTATAGCAGCCGCCTTTGGCTTCAGGTGGAGCCTTCGGCTACTGAGATAATGCCAGGTATTATTGTAGGAGGACCAGGGAGAAAGTACTCAGCGAGTACCGGAACCAAATATGTATGTAAGGGACAGGGGAACTTGTGATGCAGACAAGAACAGGCCGGGTCAAACCAATTGGGCAAAGTGGTACCAAATTTAGAGAGCAGAGACAAGGTTGAGGTCATAGTCCATAGTCATACTGGAAGCAGATGTGCAGCACCAATTTAGAATCCAGAGAATAGTCAAAAACAGGCAGGGGTCAGTTCAGGCAGCAGATTGCCAAAGTCAGGGACAGCTAAGTATCAAAACCGAATATACTAACAAGAGACTTAGAAACACACATAGGAACTTTGGAAGGAACCTTTCCGTTGGGCAATCAACATTAGGCAAGGAGCCCTTTAAATATTTGAACTTCGCGCCACTGCTCGATGACCTACCGCTGCGCTCCAAATAATGCCAAATATACTGTGTAACCCGGAAGCGATAGAATAGACGTGGCGCACAGATCACACAGGAGGAAGCGGAGGGCATCCCAGCAGGCGAGGTGGCGGTCATCCCTGATGCCTGCCACTTAATTTTCTCACAGGTAAGCTGTGTGATTGGAATCCATACTGACTGCTGCATGGCAATTCAGAATTCCACTTTTTTATCAATATACCATGTCCATTGGTAGCAGACATACATTTATTTATTCTTTATCATTGGTCACTTTTTCATCCATGTTGGTTGTCCAAGCTTTCCCATCAGCTTCATCAATAACTTCATCAATATCAATATCTAACTTCATCCATCAAGTCTATCCCTGCTTTTCACATAGGGATACATTCTGTCTTTATAGGGTGGTACACAGTGCATCTACAGGTTGATATATAGCAATCAGTATACCCACAACAGTTTCCAGTACATACAAAGGATGACCACTAGACTTCCCATTATACCCACAGGGTGAAATGTTAACACAAAGCCTCACATCCTCTGTAAAACCAAAAGAAGATCATCATCACCCATACACCCAGGAGTGTCTCACGGGGGTTTGGGCCTGGATGGCATTGATGCTGGAGAACTGTTAATTAGGAAATAAAGGTTATAAGTAGCAGAATCACTTTAAAATCTATTAATAAGAGAAGTGGTTCCTCTGGGAGATAGAAGAAGAGAGACACATTCTGAAGATCAGTTAGGGTAAGATTTGTATACATTTACATACAATATTGTTTACCAGTAGTTATTTTACAAGTGTTCACAATACTATAGGTTTCTTAAACTGGGCAGGTGCCCTGGGGTGGAAAGAAGCAGGACAGGAGAACACATAATGCATATTTGTTTGCGTTGATATCCCCACAAGGCCAAAATGAGGAGTTTTGGGGTGTTCTCATAACCCTTTAACTATTGAGGTGTGAATGATACAAGAATGTTTTACCTTGCTATGGGGTAAACAGCAGCATGATTTGGTTCCCAAAAAGCCTTGCAAACCATGGTGTATATTATTTCTGGAGGGAATTCTTCTTAATACTCCAGGTCTCAAAAAACTGTAAAAAATACTACTAAACAAGCTGCTTAATAAAGCTCTCACTTTGCCTTATAGCTGATAAGCTGGGCAGATGAGCACCATATGTTACTGGTAGCTCTGCACACCATATATTCATACATATTGTATATTTATACGTATAGTACGGTATTTCCTCTTTTAACAAAAAACTATTTCTGCTCTTATTTGCTCAGAAAATAACTGCCGATAGTAAATCATCTGTACATTTTTTATCTCTCTCTATGATATCCCAAATTGCTCACAGATTGAGCAAAAATTAATATTTATGAAAAATACAAAAGCAACAATCATTTGAAGAGCAACATTTGGTTGCATAAAAGATTCCCCTATTTAAAATTGAGATTGGACAAGAAGAGCTGTTCTGGCTTTGTGAAAGAATGCCCCTGAAAACAATTAATATAAATGATTCTTGGGGTTTAGTGCCAAACGTACAGCCTGCAGATTTCTTTTGAACTACATGTTACTTTTTTCAGCTCTTAAACTTAAGCTCTCTAAGCAAGTTGCACATCATTTGTGCAATAGCAGAGATTACTTGAAAATGCACATTTTTCTGATTCATAACACCTGTTTTCCTTTTGTGTGTAAAAGGTGACCTCCAGGGGTGTCTCAGGAATCTGGAAAAAAAATCCAAATCATCGACTGAACCGCCTGAAGGGATACCAGAAGATTTTTAAACATTAGTAAGTTATTCTTTGATGTCCCGTGTTCTGCGAACAGTACTATACTTATATTTCATGCTTTGGAGTCACCTATAGAATCTGCAGAGAACTTTCAACTCTTCTCATAAGCAATACACTGTGAGAGTATCTAATAATTAATTAGATTAATTAATTAAAAAAATGGAATATCCTTTTGCAGAAAATCAATTGTAAAATCATCCCTTGCAGGGTAAAACTATAAAAAGAGCTTTTTTTTTCAAATACCATTTGATATTTATTTTATATATATATATACTATATATATATATATATATATATATGAGACGGTCTCATTTAAGACTGATAGTGCAAAGTTTAATTTCAGATGAAAATTAGCATTTTTTGAAATCCTTAATGCAGCATTTTGCTCACAATTCCAGCGGACTGCAATTGCACCTAATGCCTCAAAATAAATGTAAATGTGTGTGTGCATTAAGTGAAATATGATGCATGTTTCCGTTAACAGTTAGTGATGGGTGAATAAATTCGCCAGGCGCGAATTTGTGGCGAATTTCTATGCTTTGCCACCGGTGAATACATTTGTGAAACTGCTGCGAAAATTTGCCGGCATCAAAAAGTTTTGGACGTGCATAGGAAAAGTCGCTTGCGTCAAAACCGTTGCGAACATTATTCGGACACCCATTGACTTTAATGCTGCCGTCAAAATTGACGCAGGCATCAAAATTTGCGTTTCTCGAATTTTTCACTGTTTCGCGAATTTAGCACGAAATTCGAAAAAATTTTGGCGAAGCAAAATGGGACAAATTGACCCATCACTATTAACTGTAACAACAGTCTACCACAGCGCCAATAGAGTGCTGAAGCAATACCCAATGTAAAGAACCACTGCCCACAAGAAATAACTTCTGCTAAGTTGTGAAACTCATCAGAATACCACTATATGCAAAGATCTGATGTTGAATCGGATATGGAGTGGCATGGGAAAATCACACTGAGCAGGGGATTGGTTAGGTTTGGAAGCAGGTACCAGGTAGAAGCAGGGAATAATAAGCAGCAGGAAGAGGTTCATCCTATTTTGGTGGCACAACTACCAGGCATTAGGGCCTGTTTATGTACAAAGCATAAGTGTCACAGCTTGCAGATGAACACTTGTCAAGGATGGGGCCTATGCCCCAATTTTATGCACAAGGGTGATTATGAAAAGTTGTGGTATCCTCAGACAAGGGAATTTCTTACTTTACACAAAATGCAGCCTTTGGTCTTGTCAAGCATCCCTGCTTAGACTAAAAAAAAAGGTACGGAATCCCAGCACAAGGTGTCCTAAATGCAAGGATGACAGGGCTGCCTTCTATCACATGATACGGCTTGTTCCCAGAATGCTACCAGCTGGGAAGGAGTAATAGAGTACATGACTAACAAATTAGCCTTCCCCTATCTCCCTAGAGGTTTGCCAACAGGGCCTAGATGATGATATCCTGCCTCTACTTAGAACCAGATCTCTAGTAAAGGACCTCCCTTAGCTTCTAATGATTAAGTGGATGACAATCAAAGTACCCACAGTCCCCGATTGGATATCACTGGTAAATAAGATTCTTACTTTGGTCAAGTTAACCTACTAAGCCAGTGGATGTTCCAGGAAATTTGATAAAATTTGGGCCCCTTGGCTAAATGCGAATCCAGAGGCCCAAGTTGACTGTTAAACTGGTGTCAATATGCTGTACTGTGCTTTTTAAAAGTTTATACACTGCAGTACCCGATGCACCATTTTTAAACTTGCTCTCTTGTACCTCCTTCTAAATATTTCCAACCTGCACAGAACGCTCTGTTACCCTGTAGTTGTGATTATAACCAATAACTCTCTGCTTATCTGTTTTCTTTTTCTTACCTTGTATTTTGTTGTATTCAAAATGTATAAATACAGCCAATAAAAATATTCCGTAGCCATGCAGCAAAACTAAAAAACAATTTCTTTATTTAGTGTGTGCATTTATACAGCAACGTATTCCTAAATACTATGGCTTAAATACCTGATTCCAATAATTAGAAGGGGTGTCCTGATACTTTTGGACAAACAGTGTATATATACGGTTTTAAGCCTGGCCTGACATAAGCTCTTGCACCTGCACACCTATATTTTATGTGTTCAGCTAAGCTTATATAAAGGGAAAGCAGCACCAGCACAAATTAGATCTAATTAACTTAAAGCAGTGACATTTATATGGCTCTATGTTGTGTTCCACAGAACTGGAGTATTAACCATTTTATTGGTAAGGTGATCATCTGCAGACAAAGGCTTTGATTTTTAAAAGGCTCAGAAAACATTAAGGGGGAGAGATAACAGGGATGTTGTGTTAGTTGTGTAAGGAGGGAGCTGGGTAATTCAACTTGATGCATAAGAACAATATTTAAGGACATTTTTACACTGACAAAGCATGAAATGGCATTATAAAAAATGTCTTGAGATCCTTGCTAATATAATCTACTTAAACCTTTGTTAAAAACTCTTTAGATTTATGAATCAAATCAGCATCCTTTTTAAAATTCATTAGGAATTCTGTTGGCCCACTTAGTATACAGTATTTGCATTTCAGAATGAATGAATCAAAATAATAGTGTTACAAATAGTTTTTTCCCCCCTTCTGTGACATTTTCATAAGGAACATGGGGATGACTTGTGATGAGGCTTGTTTTTTTCCTTGTTCATTTAGCAATAGTAGGGTCACTGTTCTGATTAAAATGTTTTACAAGCAAGGTGGAGACTCAAAAACATTAGGCTGCAAAGTGGGCTTTTAAGAAAAATGTCTGAAAACCTATAGCTATAGTTTCTTTAAGGGGCTGTGTTTGTTGATGCAAGTTGTTGCTGTAACGCTCCTTCAGTATAATGATATGGTTAAAAATAGCATTGCATCAGAAATTGTTCAGAAGATGATTGACACTTAGCACTGACAGATAAATAATCAAGTTGGTGTTTACAGCACTACCTTATTCAGTATAATCAAGAACTGAAATGTTATCGCAGGTGCTGAAAGAGGGATGTGACCAATACGAACTCATCCCTCACTAAGCTCTTCTAATTATCTGTTAAGGTTCCTTTCTTTGCCATGGGCTATCTGATGGAAAAGAGCTACCTTGTAAATATTATTCTTTGTTATGTTTGATTCTTATTTTTAAGGATTTTTTTCTTATTCCCTAGCCTTGGATTAACCCCTGGTGCATCTGAAGAACCTTCTGCACAGAGCTGAAATTGTCCTCGGGCCAAAAATAATGTTTATTGGAAAATTATGTCTATGACAGCTAGACTATTGATGTATATTTTAAAGACACGCTATCCTAAAAAACATTCTTTGTTAATGGCAATCCAACATATGACCTTGCACAACCATATGTTGACTTGCCTGCCTAATGTTAATGGGCGCACGCTTCATTTTCACAGTTTGATTACTGTTGGTAGTTACATCAAGGCAACATTCCCCAGTGCTGGATTATAAGGTAAATCCCAATTGAGGAATTTACTGAGAAGTGACCAGCCAATGTACTACTTTTCTTTTTATAAATGTTTTATTGTTTTCCAAGTTAAACAAGCAGGATTTTAACAATAGATCAAAACTGAACAACGAGGCACACCTATACAATCTGTTATGGCAAAAATGCCTTATAGCAAAATCAAACGTAAGTTATAATTGATGACGCCATCTGAATAGTTCAACTGATTGAAACAAATGAATTAAAACAAAATCATACAACCAAACCACCAAACAGCGAAAATGTCAAGGTTCTTAAATAGTACAAACATAAAGCACGAAATGAAAACAAAGAATATGTAGACAAGCCCATAGAACCACTAAGGATTCGCTTATAACTGCAACAAGCCCAGAGTACATGATTTGAAGCTTGAGTCAATTTGATCCCAGAATATTGAGTTTCAGTAAGCGATCGTTTGAGATGTGGTTCTGCTGATTTCATCCTTATTGCTTCTGGCCAGCAGAGATAGTTTAGAAAAGGCAGAATGTTTGCCAGTGAGAGAGTGGCCAATTTACAATAAAACAGTCGTTTTTAGTAGCAGTGGTAAACATCAAAACTAGGCTAGACAGTAAATCACTTGGTTGCCCCTTCGAAATGGAAGAATCCCAGTGTGGGCGTGCAAATTCTTTTCTTAGTTCAATATTAAGCTTACATTTTAGAATCAAAAACTTTTCCAAGTATAACCATATCTTGCACCCCTTTTGGACAACCCCTTAAGTAGTGAAACAAGTCAACGTTTAGTTGGGTGCATTTCGGGCAAAAGGTCTGTGAGCCGACGCCCACAATTTCCCATAGACCAGGCGAAACAATGTTATATTTACAAATGGATGTACAGGTATAGGATCCCATATCCGGAACCCCGATATACAGAAAGTTCCGAATTACGGAATGGCTGTCTCCCATAGACTCCATTTTATCCAAATAATCTAAATTTTTAAAAATGATTTCCTTTTTCTCTGTAATAATGAAACAGTAGCTTGTACTTGATCCCAACTAAGATATAATTAATCTTTATTGGAAGCAAAACAAGCCTATTGGGTTTATTTAATGTTTAAATGAATTTCTAGTAGACTTAAGGCATGAAGACCCAAATTACGGAAAGGTCCGTTATCCGGAAAACTCCAGGTCCCGAGCATTCTGGATAACAGGTCCCATACCTTTTCTACTTTTCCAGGACCCTTCACCTGAAAAAGGTAGGCACAGGTGTTATCAATAAGTGGTCAATTAGGTGACCGCTTCTTAGCAAATGCCTAAAAGTATTCATTTTGTATTTTTTTTATAGTACAGGTATGGGACCTGTTATCCAGAATGCTCGGGACCTGGGGTTTTCTGGATAAAGGATCTTTCCGTTATTTGGGTCTTCATGCCTCAAGTCTACTAGAAATTCATTTAAACATTAAATAAAGCCAATAGGCTGGTTTTGCTTCCAATAAGGATTAATTATATCTTAGTTGGGATCAAGTACAAGCTACTGTTTTATTATTACAGAGAAAAAGGAAATCATTTTTAAAAATTTGGATTATTTTGATAAAATGGAGTCTATGGGAGACAGCCATTCCGTAATTCGGAGCTTTCTGGATATGGGGTTTCTGGATAAGGGATCCTATACCTGTACTTACATTTTTTTATTGTGTTGCCTTCACCATGCAGCATTCAGGCATCTGTTGCTGCTATAGGGTCACTGACTCTGTTAACGACTCATTCGTATAGAGAATTGAGGATTCAAAACATTCCGATAATTGTTTAGCTACTATATCTTTGCTCAGTTTTTCAATACACATTTAAGTTAGATGAGAAAGACGGAATTTTTATTGTTAGTGGACGGTTTGCAACACAGCAGCTACCGTGGACGTTTCAGGAAGGAAAACAAATTAAATATGAAATCGAATGTTTATATTCAGTTGATAAGGATGTCATCTGTTCCGAAGTACACAAAGCTCCCATAATGATGTGTATATTATGCAGAAATTTCATAACACCAGACATAGGAGGAGTAACTATTCTTCAGAATTTATTGCCAGCAGGCTTTGTTTTAGGAGTTTGCAATGTGAAGGCAGGTTCTTGGTTTTCTATTTCATTTTAAGAATCACATAATCCAGCTCAGAATGACTCACCCTGCATATTCACATTTTAAAAATCATGTCTACAATAGGTATCAAATCTTGGAATTTTAAAATTGGATATATCCCACATTAAGTGTGCCTAAATCCACAATTTTATTACCTTTGCTCCAAAAACCTGTATTTCAGCACTACAGCCTATAGTTAGGTAAAAGGAAGCAGAACATGTTCTATGCTTTGCATATTTATATTCACTCTCACTTATAATAAACTGTACTCTCTGCCTGAAACCCTCAGCATATTTCTCAAACTTCCCTGAAAATCAATCCAGTTAAGGCTATAAACCCAGATCTTGTTTGTTCTGAAAATGATGTGCAATACAATTCTTATTGGGGTTTTTTTAATTAAAGGGCAACATACCCACTATTGTTCAACACTGGTTTAATAAATACGGTTTATGCAGAGCATAGTTTTTGCCTATTGACTTAATGAAGAAATATGTATTGTTATTTATGCACTAAACGAGTTCTGAAACTAATCAAGCAGCAGTACACTGATAAACCCTCTGTATAAACAAACCCCACCTTTGCACCTTTGTCTGTTTTGATCTAAGGATCAATTAAATATACAGAGGGGTTCTAGGTGGTCTGGTAATAACTACTGATTTTGCTTGTAGAATGTACCCTGTTTAAATAACAAAAGTGAAACGTATCTTTAAATAAAAGCAATAGGCAAAATGTTTGCTCAGCACAAGACCTATTAATTGAACTAATTATACATTTTACATTTTTTCCAAGTAAAAGTCATCTTCTGTCCTAGCTTTGGGAATGGTATTCAGCCATTATGGGGATTCTGAATACACTTTGAAATATACTATATGCTATATGGCCAAAAGTGTGATGACACCTTTTGCAATTATTGGAACTTGCTACCTAAGGAACACCCATCATTGGGGCAGTTTCACTAAAGGGCAAAGTGGCAAATGCTAGTGACTGCTTGGCAGAAATCCAATCCACAGAGACATCGCCAATTCACTAACAGGCACAGATGACAATTCGCTAACGAACAGGACCATCGCTAGCGTTCATTCACACTCTATCGCCAGGCAACTTTTCGCTCAGGCGAATGGTCATTGATCTGCAAATTCAATAAAATGCGGATTTTACTGAACGTTACCTCTTTTGCCAGAATTGACTTCGCCACCTCAGACCAGCCGAACTGCTGAAATGAAGCTAGATCTTCTTCAACCTTATGTCACTTACATCATATCCTGTCTGCCGAAAATGCATTAAAGTTTAAAAAATGTTGGCGACTTTTCCTTTTTTAAGTGATTGCCTGCAAAAGTCCTAACAAACTTTTTTTGGCTTAACATTTTTCCCCAGACGTTTGAGAACATATGGAGCATTCATTTCACAGTGGGCTAATGTGTAGGGCATCATTTTAACTCTTGTCTTTATTAAGGTTCCTTGGACATTTGTAATAAAAGTGGCCACATCAAGCATTTGCTTGACAAATACAGGTATGTGATCCATTATCTGGAAATGCCTGTCTCCTATAGACCCTATTTTATTAACACATTTTTAAAAATGATTTCCTTTTTCTCTGTTGTAATTCAACAGTTCATTGTACTTCATCCAAACTAAAATATTATTGATCCTTATTGGAAGTAAAACCAGCCTATTTGGCTTCTTTAATGTTTACGTGATTTTCTAGTAGACTTAAGGTATGAAGATCCAAATTATGGAAAGATCCATTATCTGGAAAACCACAGGTCCCGAGCATTTTTGATAATGGATCCTATACCCGTACTACTTTCAAGTGCTATTACATTTACATATAACTTTAAAACCACTGAACATCCCACAGATGCTTGATAACACCAGCACTAAAATGATTTTACAATTGGATTGTCCTGTCCTGTTATAATTTGAAATGAATAACTCTTGACATGGGCAGGGCCAAATACCGACACATTTTATCTTCTACCTCTGACTCTTTCTAGCTTTCAAATTGTGGTTACTGACCCCATCTAAAAACAAATACTCTGTAAGGCTACAAATGTATTGTTATTGCTACTTTTTATTACTTGTGTTTCTTTTCAAGCCTGCTCCTATTCATATTCTTGTCTCTTATTCAAATCAATAAATGGTTGCTAGGGTAATTTGGACCCTAGCATCGAGTTTGCTGAAATTGCAAACTCAGAGTTTCTGAATAAAAAGCCAAATTACAAAAAAATCCACAAATAATAAAAAATGAAAACCAATTGCAAACTGTCTCAGAATATCTATTTCTTTAGCATACTAAAGTTACCCCTTTAATACCCAATAATAAATCAACCCATTTAATGCCCAAAAAAATCACAAGATAATTTTACTGTAAGACTGTGATTTATGAAATCAAGACATTTAAGACATTAGGAAAATGTCATTGATGCAAATAATAAAGTTATGGTGGCTTTTAATTGGGGAGGGAGTGGGTAAAAGGAAGATGATAGCCTTCTAAGAGAATCCTGATGGGAGAATACTATTAGTGATAATACTAATACTGGAAAAACTCTGGGTGCTCACTGTGCTGTTGACCACAAGCAGTGCTATTCCTTATTGGTAAGATGGAGTATACAACACATTTTAGGGATACATTTGATTGCAGTAAATTCAGGCAGTTTTTCTCAAACATCATCCATCCTTTCCTTGTCCACATACAAGTGGTCACATTAGGTGGCAAATATAGAACAAGCCTTTTGCAAGAAAAAAAGAAAGATACCATATGAGATATCATTATTATGATAACATGCTCCATCATATGATGATAGTATCCACAAGAGTTTATTGTAGCTTTTTTATTTATTGAACAACAGTCTAGGACATTTGATCTAGCTACTTGCCTTAAACCTTCTTATTGAATATACTGTACAATATTACCAATTAAGCCCATATCCAATCATTAATCTTGGCCTTAGCTCAATCACTTTGGTGCAAGACTGGACATATAAACTACTCATTGTAGGGATCATGTATATAAATATGTTATGCTCAAGCTGAATGAAATCCGTTAAATGCTGTTATTCAACATTCCAGAACTCCAACATTGAGGAAGCAAGGATAACATATACCTATACAACAATGTTTCAGAACAAAATAAAATAATGTTGTTTTTTCTTTAATTGATCAAGTTTAAAGCAAATCATGAATGTTAGAAGAATGTACAGCGAGGGTGCATGTAGATAGATCTTGCACATATTAAATAAAAAATAAAATATGATAAAGGTCAATATATATGTTAAAGCTTCCCACAGGCAGGCAGGCCTAGTTACTGCCCTGGCCATTAATATAACCTTTGTAAGATGTTATTAAATAAAACATGGTTAGACGATCCAAACCTTTGAAAGGCAGTGATTTTATTACCTCGAATTATACGTTAAAATGCCATTTGTAATAATTCAGAAGTTTCGATTTTATTCTTGGAACTACTGAAAGATTAAAAAAATGTGAAATACATCCTGGTGTAGAAGCGAACACACTGCTCCAAGCTATTCATAATGTAGCAGATACAGTTGTAGACTACAATATTGTGCCATTTTACTTACATGGAGATGTGCCAGTGGCATGAAAGGCATAAGCAGGTGATAAGATTGCAATGATTTGGTTTAAGTTGAAGGTGGTTGGGCAATCTTCAGCTTTCCAGTCCATCTTCATTCATTCATTCATTCATTCATTCATTCATGCAGGAGCTAGACTAGAACTTTCATTGAGGGAGCAATTTTCAACTACTTTAAATTAGATGTATTCCTTAACCCAGACTTAAAAACTGGTTATGCCAATATTGTTGATTCAACAGTACATATTTACAGAAGTGGATTGTTATTGACAAATGTAAATCCATGAAGTACACTGTTTATTCTGTTACATTGTATCTTTGGGGGTATATACAGTTGCACAGGATTGTCTTCCTCCCTCCCTCCCTCCCGCCTCCCTCCCTCCTTCCATTCCTGCCTTCCTTCCTTCCTTCCTTCTTCTATACAAGCCCTCTTTGATAGACCATGACACTTTGTATGCTAAATGGGAAGAACCTTCATAGAGTTACATTTAACTCCTCTATCTCCTTAATACCCTATATACTCAATCTTAGGATGCTTTGAACTCCATTATCAGGGGGTTAGATTGGTGTATACATACAAAGAAGTTTAAGGGACATATTATGTACTATAAATCATATTCAGCTGGGAAACATTCATCTGAATCTAAACTATAGATCTATCACAGAGAAAACTGCAATGGAAATCACTGAAAGATTTATCAGCCATCAACAATCCAGTTATTCATTAGGAGTGGTGTCTGGTGTGACATAGCCACTTCTCAATCTGTGAATTTTGCCTAGTACAAGGATTTTCTGCTCATCATAATTTTTAAAGGGTAAAAAGACACTTTGCCTTACAAGAGAAGAAACCATTTCTATTTATGTAGGATTTCTCTTCTGGCCAACTGTCCTATGTCATTTGATAATGGACCTGGAATGTTGAACAACTGGAATAGTTGTCATGAACAGGAAATGGATTTTGAGGTGAAAGACCTGGAATGGAGGACAACAGCTCCAAGAACATGATCTGCATCTGAAGGTAAAGAAAATTGAACACTGGAGTTTTCAAAAGCACCTAGAAGAAGGCCATCTTGACCATTATGAGGCTGCTAAGAAATAGCTTGCAAATAAACAGGCAAACTGTTGAACAATTGCTACAGCCCTAATCACCTGCAACAATTGTGCAATATTTCAAGTAAAGCATTACAGAAGATGTTAGTTCCCACTAATACAAAACAATTGGTCATACTATGTTAGCAGGAGTATTTATGAGACAGGTACCAAGAGATGCTGCTGGTCTACTTTCTATTGCATGTACCAATGTGCATGTGAATATGCTTATTTCTATAGTAGAAAGAATTCTGGGAATGAAACCCAGTATTGCTCCTAATATTTCCATTTTCATGGAACAATAATATTAGAGGCGATACTGGATTCTTAGAATACAAATGAGAAGCGAGTCTCTACAACCAAAATGCTTTATTTGTATAATGTCACTGGGGTGGCTGCTCTTTGGCGGATCATTCAGGCCACAGAAAATATGCATCCTAAAATTTTTTAAAGACTGTATTTTTCTAAAAAAACTGTTTATAACAAGGTTATAATTTCTGACATTTCTTTACTAAGCCAGATGCCTAGGAGGACTTATTCAGCAATATATGTGTGTGTGTGTGTATTTATATATATGTGTGTAATATATATATATATATATATCTCTCCAAATTAAAATTCCTTTTATTTTGCATAATGTGCTGGACGAACTATCGCCCAGCAGCCAAGCAGTTGGTGATATATGCACTTTGCTCATCCTGTTTTGACAGATGGAAAGTCACATGCAAACAAAATTCCAGCCATTCTCAAAGAACACAGCATTCCTGGGGTTAAACACAAAAATATAGTGGCTCTCCCATAGTCGTTTAACACATGAATCCTTTTCTTAAATCTAAGATTTAACTACACTGAGACAAACCTCATAGAAAGCCCATTTTTACATCAAATTCAAAGAAATGACATGTGGTCTGTTCCCTTGATTTAGTGAATCTCTTACTAGCGTTTAGTTAGAGAATGAGAGAACATTAATGACTTTCCCTGCTTATGGTTTCTCTGGTTTATTCCAACTCGTGAGTATTTCCTGGGCATATGGGAAGTGTTTTCAGATATGTCTGTCCATACATGTTTTTTAGGATGATTTGTTGCTTCCTCAGGAATTCCTCAGCTGCTCTCCATAGCAGAAGGTAACAGACAATCATTTAAAGCACCACCCTCATTTTTTCATGATTTGCTATAGGCAAGCACAGCTTATTAGTAGGGAACGAGTTCTTCATGCTGACCTTTAGCACACTGTAGAAAAATATGTGTACCAAAATCTGCTGCAATGCATTTTATTATATACTGATATTTATTATTATATAAAATATCTTGTTTAAAAGAAACATTTTATGTGGTCACTTTCTATAGTATAAAACTGCAATTATAAGTAGAATTACGCAATATGTTGGCGCTATATAAATACATGTTAATAATAATTGTTCAAGTACACAGAAGAGACCATACTTGATCACTTTCCAGAAATTAGCTCGTTATCCAAAAAGCTCCTACGGAAAGGTTATCTTCCATAAACCCCATTTTATCCAAATAATCCACATTTTTAAAAATGATTTCCTTTTCTCTGTAATAAAACAGCACCTTGTACTTGATCCAGACTAATTATTGAATCTTTACATGATTTTCTGGTAAACTTACAATATGAAGATACAGATTATGGGAAAATACATTATCTGGAAAAACCCAGGTCCCGAGCATTCTGAATAATAGGTCCCATACCTGTACTTCATTCCCATCAGTTCCTGCCAAAGTGGAGTTCACTTCCTATCTCATTCACATAACAGACAAGAAAGGGTCAGTTTCATTAGGAGCCAGTTAACCTGCTTCTATGTTTTTGGAGAGTGGGGAGGTAGTCAAGGTACACAAAGAAAATAAAATCTGGCACAGCAAGAACTCCCACAATAGTATCTGGGTCAGAATTGGACTTAAAACCCCGTAAATTAAAGGAAGTAGTACTCACCATTGAGCTTCTCTTCTAAATATGGGGAAAAAGGAAAGCAGTTGGTATTTATGAAATCCCATTGTTATTGCAGAATAGGTAGGATTTCCTTCCTGGTTTTCCCACCTTTCAATTAATGATTGCATAGTAATTAAAAGGTTGTTCGCTCTTAATATACTCTATAATACATAGGGGCATGTTTATAAAGGTTCGAGTTGTGTTTTCCATGAAAAACTTGAGTTTTCAACTTTATTTTTGAGTCAAATGTTGATTTTTCGGGGGGGGGGAAAAAACTCACTTTTTCGAGTTTTTTCAAAAAGCTAAGATTTTTCAAGATTTATTATACCCCAGTCCTGGAAATAGCTCAAATCCAAAATTACACCATCTTAAACCTGTCGAGTTCATGTAGAAGTTAATGGCAGAGGTCCCATGAACCATTTGATTAGAGTCAAGATTAGAGTTTGTCCCATTCAAGTTTTTTCTTAAATTAGAAACCAATTGAGCTGTGAGTTCATTTGAGTTCATTCAAGGTCTAAAAAAACTCTAAAATTTGCCCTTTGATAAATTACCCCCCCTAGTGTAGACATGGCGATAATGGCTTAGCAGAGCTGGAGCATCTTAAAAGTGGGTTATCATCAATGTCAGCAAGTAGCTTGACCTCATACAGGGAAAACAGTTGACACTACACTGCTTTGCATTATATGACTGCTGCATATAAATAACATTAAAGGAAAACTATAACCCCAAAATGAACACTTAAGCAACAGATAGTTCATATCATATTAAGTGACATATTAAAGAATCTTACCAAACTGCAATATATATTTAAGTAAATCTTGCCCTTTTACATCTCTTGCCTTGAGCCACCATTTTGTGATGGTCTGTGTGCTGCCTCAGAGATCACCTGACCAGAAATACTACAACTCTAACTGTAACAGGAAGAAGTGTGGAAGCAAAACACACAACTCTGTCTGTTAATTGGCTCATGTGACCTAACATGTATGGTTTGTTGGTATGTTGGTACAGTGAATCCTACGATCCCAGGGGGTGGCCCTTATTTTTTAAAATGGCAATTTTCTATTTATGATTACCCAATGGCACATACTACTAGAAAAGTATATTATTATGAAAATGGTTTATTTACATGAAGCAGGGTTTTACACATGAGTTGTTTTATGCAATATCTTTTTATAGAGACCTACATTGTTTGGGGGGTATAGTTTTCCTTTAAGCATTGATCCTATACAGGATAGTCCTAGTCTTATTTGTTTACTCAATGTTAACCTTATTTTGTTATAAGAAATTTGAAAGTTACTAGCATTGTTCAGCTTAATTGTCTCATTCTCATGTGTGTCTGTCAAAGAAGAATAAATCAAACCTATAGGGATTATTTGTGAAAGTGGAGTGTGCAAAGTGAAATTTTAGATGCACATTGTAGTCTCTTTTACCCATAATGCAGTTTTCACCTTATTAATCCAATGTAATTGCTGATTTGAGTGCATCTACCGCCAGGCTACTGCCATAAGGTGAGTTGAGAAACTCGCCTCAGACGGCAGCAGCCTACAAGTTACCAGGGGTGGCAAAAAAAGCTGCTCCTGGTAACTGTAAGAGCTGAAATTCTGATTTTAAAATTGGAATTCCGGCTCTGCTAGTGCAGAGAGTGCAATTACGCTCTCCGCACTAGCAATGCTGCCCCTACTGCACCTGTTCCAGCTCTGGAAATGGTATGCGCCAAGTACGAAGGGGGGTGGCATCAGAAAGGACACCTCAGGATGGCAAGTAGCCCTGAAACACCACTGTCTACCACAATTGTGCCCATCATAGTTGGGTACAAGTTGTATCACTTAAAAGTGGTGTCTTTATCCCTTAAAAGTGGCATCTGATTCATTGGCACAAGTTTGCTGTGCCTATTTAGCTACCACTCCAGTGGGTGGAAACTCCAGGGTATCTCAGCATCAGTAAGCACAATTTATAAGAAGAGGCAGGATGGACTCATTGACAACCATGTGGAAGTGCAGGTACTTGTTTGAGCACAAAAACCTTTCTAAATTGCATCAATATGTGCTCTCCATTTAGTACTTGTGCTTGCAGATGTGTTTGACAATTACCCCCTTATAACTTTGGACAAGCCAATGGGTAATTTTTGTGCTCCCTTAAAATACCTTCTTCATTATCTGCATAGTCTTCTAGGGGATCAATTTCCCTGAACCTTGTGCCCGGACAGGAAGGGTGGAAAATAAATATAAAATATAAATAATAAAATAAATATAAAAGTCAGTTGAGACACACAATGCTGCATTATTTACCAATTTCCATTAATAGAATATTTATTTATAATATGGATATCTGATCTGATATATTTTATAGACAAGGACCAAGGGAACTTTTGTTCTGCAATATTTGTTCCGTTATAATATACTCAATGGTCCTTCCTTTGTCCTACATAGGGTTTCTAAATAGTTCCATTTAGATTAGAACAGAACAATTGCTTAATCTTTCTGGTAGTGCTTCCCCCAGCCCTTATATGTATGGTAGGTTAATAGATGTCCTAGGTCTGTCTCATGTATTAAACATTTTTAGCAAATTGGCAATGAATTTTAATGAATCATGCAGACAATTGCAAAGAAAACCAAAGGAAATATGTATGATGCACAGTTAGACACCATTATGTCCTTCTATATTCTTTCTCTGTGAATATATGTGTGTGTGTGGGGGGGTATGCTATATATATATATATATATATATATATATATATATATATATATATATATATATATATCACTTTTTTATTTTTTAAGGAAGCTTTTTTTACAATGGGCCCCTTATCTTAATGTTGCAGTGTGTCTTCCTCTGAGACATTCAAGAAATCAGACTTTTGTTTTGTGAGAAATTAACTGTAAACCAGTTAAAGGAGTGGACACAAAGAAAATTCCGATTCCATGACACACTCTAGGGGGCAGATTTACCTAGGGTCGAAGTAAAATCCTTCGAATATCAAAGTCGAAGGATTTTGCTCTATTCCTACAATCGAATGATCGAAGGAATAATCGTTCGATCGAATGATCGTTCGATCGAATGATCGTTCGATCGAATGATTAATCCATCGATCGAAGGATATTCCTTCGATCAGGAAATTGTTAGGAAGCCTATGGGGACCTTCCCCATAGACTAACATTTGCCTTGGTAGGTTTTAGGTGGCGAACTAGGGGTTTGAATAATTTTTTAAAGAGACAGTACTTTGACTATCGAATAGTCGAACGATTTTTAGTTCGAATCGTTCGATTCGAAGTCCGTAGTCAAAGGTCGAAGTAGCCCATTCGATGGTCGAAGTAGCCAAAAAAAACATTCAAAATTCTAACTATTTTTCCTCTATTCCTTCACTCGAACTAAGTAAATGGGCCCTTTGGTATATAACCCACATAATGCATTAAATATATTCTCCTTATTAGAAAATATTTCTTAAAAATAAGATATAGAGAAAAGGTATAGAAGACTTTTCCACCATAAATGAATGGTGGTATCATCCTCGGGAAAATCAATTCATTCTATTCATAAAAGTCTGAATTTAATAGGAAACAAGAAACTGAAAATATATGTGCTAAAATGAGAAACAGTAGTTTAAGGTTGAGACAGGATAAAACATTAGGCAAAACAAGGAATGAGCATCTGCCTTGGTGTCAGTAATATAGTTTGCTCCATGGGGAACACTAATATCTTTATTGGCATTCTGCATTCCCTGAATTCCCACAGACCAATCATAGGTACCCTGAGAAAGCCACAGCTGGGGATAAGCTTTCTCTTTTTGTTATGGTATGTTAAAGAAACTGATCAATGGTACTTGCGCTGAGGGCATATTAAATATCACGTCTTCTGTTAAGGAAACTGCATGTTTTTAAATGAGTATAATAGAGGTTTAAAGAATATTTTGTTCAATAAAATAACAGGATAATTATAATGCCAGGGATTAAGAAACATAAGTGCCCATTAGTGCACTCTCTATTGATAGACTTGTTTACACACATTGGCCTTGATTCATTAAGAGTCATATTTCAAAATGTGTTTTCATGCCTCATTATGTGCACATTTAGGGCACAACACATTACTTGTCAATAGTTTATAAAAAACATATGTCACTGGCCGCAAAATCTATGATGGCTATTGCAAATGGGACATTGTATATGCAGATGCCACAAAACTATGCAGCCCAATAAATTCCATCCAGGATGTGGCATCCTTGTGGCATCTGGGCAGCTAACTGGCAGATGAGATTCAATGTTGATAAATGTAAAATAATGCACCTGGGAAGTAAAAATATGCAAGCCACTTATACCCTTATTGGGACTGCACTAGGCAAATCCATAATGGCAAAGGACCTTGGAGTCCTTGTAGATGATAAACTTGGCTGTAGCAAGCAATGCCAGTCGGCAGCATCAAGGGCAAATAAGGTCTTGAGTTGTATTAAAAGTGGGTTTACTCTTCCACTGCACGGAGTGCTGTTAAGGCCATAAAATATGCCGTACAGTTTTGGTCTACAGCGCTTAAACAGGATATTATTGAATTAGAGAGTATTTTTATTTGTAAAAATAAAAAATCAAGCGGCCTGTAAAAAGTAGCCATGAAAAAACGTCCATTGTATTTTTGCCACTTTGCAAATTTTTCAATGAACCAAAACGGGACAGATTTGCCCATCTCTGGTGAGGAATATGGGGATCCTACATTAATTTGCTCCTATCACCCCTTTTCCCTAAAAACCCACCAAGGATAGAATAATTAATTACAATGATTCTGTAAGAATACCTGTGCGGCGGGGTCACCCACCGCTTGGTCCCTAAAACGCCGGCGCCATGTTGGTTAGGGCGCGCGCGGCGCACCTGCGTGCCTCTTAAAGGCTCAGGCACGCTGGCGTGCTTGCGCCAGCGCGTTTTTGGCGTGAAATTTGAATCCTATTTAAGGGCATTTCAGTGTACAGACATTGCCCGTGATAGGATTGTATCCTTAGCCTTGTGCTTTCTGTTCCTGAAACCTTGTTCTTGTTTGTTAGCTGTGTTTGACCCTGTTTGTATACTGACTACTCTGAATTCTGAATATTGACCCAGCCTGAACTTTGACCACTCTTTGCCTGATCCCTTCTGCCTGATTGATACCCGGTTTTGACCCTTGCCTTCCTGACGATTCTGTTATCTGCCTGCCTCGACCCAGCCTGTCTGACCATCCGCTTGCCTTGACCTTTGTACCGTGACCTTCGGCCCAAAAGACTCTGCTAACAGCCGTGCCCCTTCGCCAGCCAGAACATCTCGCCTTGCACCTCTCGTTAAGTCCAGGTGGCACCCAAGTAAGCGGAGGGCTCCTCCCAAAGCCCAACGGTGGTCACACTACTGGTGAAGCTGAGCCGGGTGCTTGGCATTTGTGCTGGTATCGGGTGCCGGCCGTGACAGATTCCTGTCCCATTGGTTAGACCTAGTAGTTTTCAGCTGGATCCTATAGTATCATATAAAAAAGGTCTAATGACTAAAAGAAGGTTTTTCTAATTTTTAACTTAGAAGTTCATGCCCTTCACACTACTTTTACCCTCTCTGTGTGGTGGGGAATTGGTTCATATTTACTCAGTGCAGAGCATTCAGCCTTTCTCTCCTGGTTAGGAGGAGAATACTGTATATATCCAAACCCACTATCTCTTATTTAAGGTATGAGTATTGACACTGTACTGTAGAAGTTTGTGAATTTATTTGAAGAGTTAAATATCTGCATGTTTTACATATCATTCAGAGTGGAATTGTGCTATCTTGCACATTTATACTCTATTATGTTTTAGGTTTGTGTTGTTTTACAGTATGTATTTTGTTTGACTGCTCTCACATATTTGTAAATGTATCAAAGCATTTTAATTTCCAGAACTGCAGTGTGGTGCTACTGATTTAATGAAAACATGCTATGACTGCTGGATTTAGATAGTTCCAGGCTACAGGCTACATGTTGTATCTTTGAAAACAGTAGAAAACAATATTTCTTTAGAACTTCTAATTCCTTTCAGGAAAATAAAACATACAGCTTAGGATAAAATAAACTGTTGAAGAAAAATGTCTTCCCCTTAAATTCCCAAAATCGAATTTAACATGGACCGCTAGGCAAATTTGTTGTGTGAACATTTTTCCTCATTACATGGATAAGTGATTTATAGGTCTGGCTAGATAACATTGTACTTTATATGATGGGCTTGATGTGCCCAGCCCAGAAGTACAGTGCTCCCACTTGTAATTATCTAAATTCTTCAGACCCCCCAATCCTGGAACAAGCGGTTGGTAGGACAGCAGTCCATAGATATTTCAAATTACCTCCTTTGTTTGAATTGAAATTCGACATATTTATGCAGTTCCTTCCTAACAAAAACATATTGTACCATCCCAGAAGTACAGCAGAGCTATGAGAGCAACATTTTATGCCTCAGAGTAAGTCTCCATTGGTATTCTTCATCATGGCTGAACTCCTTTTCTGCTGCTCACAGTACCATAATATTCAGCGTAGGCATTGCTGGCATAGATGCTTAGATCCCTTAATTCATCAACAAGATGCTGCTTATGGAGCTAGTAATGGGCGAATAAATTCCAAATATCCGCGTTTTGCCGCTGGTGAATAAATTAGCAAAACTCAGAAAAAAACGATGCTCGTCAACACTATTCAGATGCCCATTGACTTTAACGCTGACGCGAATTGTTGCAGGCTAGTGACGGGCAAATTTGGGGCGTTTTTTGGGAAAAAATCCTGAAACGGCGTCTCGTTTTTGACGCCAGCGTCCGTTTTTTTAAGCCGGCATCCATTTTTTCAGATGCCGGCGTCCATTTGTGGCAAAATTGCTCCGGCGTCCATTTTTTTATGCCGGGGAATTTTCGCGGCAGGCGGCTTCGCAAATTTATTCGCCGGCGATAAATCGCGGGAATTCAATGCGAATTCGCGCCTGGCGAATAAATTCGCCCATCGCTATTGCAGGCATCAAAATTCGAGTTTTGCAAACGGAAATGGGAGAAATTCGCCCATAAATACTTAGCACTAATAGTAGAACTTTTACTTGTAGTACATTGTTCTAATACTTTGGGTGTTGTTCTTTAAAGAGTGTTTCCACTCACTATCACATTTATAAATTAATTGATAAGTTATATTTTGTATAGCTCGGAATAAGAATAATTATTGGCCCAGTGCCAATAATTTATTAAAGTAGTACATTTTTGTGCACAAGAAAAAAATAGCAAAATACACACACTGACTCCAATGCATTTGGCGTGAGAAAAAAACACCCACTGATTTTAAAGCATTTGGTGTGAGAAAAAAACAGATAGAATTAATAATGGATGGAGGGCACACCAAAATTTTTAAAAAATGATAAGAGGTGCAGAAACAAATGTTACCCCTACTGCAGGTAACCTGTATCAAGTGAGAAAAAACAGCCTTTGACTCCAATGCATTTTAGTGTGAGAAAAAAACATAATTTGACTCCAATGCATTTTGATGCAAGAAAAAAATTCACTGACTTTTATGTGTTTGGCACAAGAAAATGCATCCTATCCCCCCTCCTCTTAAACACCCATTAACTCCAATGCATTTGGCGATATTTCAGCAAACTTACTCCATTTTGCAAAATTTTCTGCAATTTTTTCAGCAAATTGCAATAGGGCAGTTTTGCTCATCACTCAGTAGTCAGTACTAGAACCATTGCATACATTTGTCTGCACAATACTGTACTTTAGGGACAGGGGATCTTTAGGGAATCTTATACCCCTCCTGACTAATCCACGTTTTGCTCATAGACTTAGGGGGTTATTTATCAAGGTCCGAATTTATCTCAATATTGGCTGCTACAAACTCCGTTCTAACCCACTTGGGTCTTATTTATTATTACATTTTCCCAATAATTTGCTTAGTGGGGAAATGCTCAGATTTTCATGATTTTATGTGAATTTTCCCTGAAATCTCAGAGTTTTTCGGAGTTTTCACCCGAAGGCTCCGAAAACATTATGAAATTGCCCAAAAACCCCCACACAACCAAAAATCAATGGGACTTTTCCCATTGACTTTTATGCAACATTGACATCTTTGAGATGCCGTGTTTTTATATTCGGGCTTTTTTAGTTTAATAAATTCTGAAAAAATCATGATTTAAAAAAAAATCACAAATTTTTTGGATTTCGGAGAATTTCGGGTATTCAGAGCTTAATAAATAACCCCCTTGAAGTGGTGGATTCCGTGCTGTAACCAAAAAAATTTCAAAACAAAGGAGTTTTTAATGTGGTTTTTCACTACTCATTAGTTCATTGAATTTATTAACATTGTGGCTTTTGCTTATTTTTCCTTGATGAACCTTAGCATGTTTTCTGTTTAAACCTACCATTGTTAGCATGTTGAAAAATACCACAGAAGAACACACCATTAGCTATGGATGGCTTCAGCTCCAAAATACTGTTAACACAACAAGGTATGTTAAAAGGTCACAACTCAAACTCTTTCCTTTTCATCTATATTGCATCTATCTATGCTGCGTCCTTTTACCAGTAAAAGTGAATCTTTGTTTAAAAATGTGTACACATATCTGATCTATAATGTTCTGGTGATGTTGGATTGCCTAAAGGAGGCTTAGAGGATAAAGATCTGCCCTTTCATTCTTGAACTGTGTACAAGTCAAACCTAAGATGCCATATGAACAAAGCTTTTGTGTTAAAGTTGGCCCAGGCACTAAAGCACAAGCCGTATCATTCAACAACATTTCAGAATTTGTCAGATTTACAGAAAGAAGGCAAAAAGAAAATCATTGTGCTGAGACCAAATGTCCGAGACAATATTAATAGTAACAAAGAAATCTTTTTGTTGGACACACTAGTCAAAATTTTGGATTGTTTTCAGGCTGTGTTACCTTTAAGATGCATAAGATTAGTATGATATATTGTTACAGTAGCTACATCGTGTTTACAGTATTAACCCCTTTCATACCAATATGTTGATACTGACTAACTAGCTGGCAATAACAATAAATGGTTAATAGAAACTGAAAAAAATATATTCTATAACAAGATAATTGTCATAAATGTCATCATTTTTAATAGTTGATTATAGCTATACACAGGGCTGCCATCAGAAATCGCAGGGCCCCATACGAAAAAATATCCTGGGCCCCCTGGGCTGCACCCACCACAAGCCCTACCTACAGGTCCGCCCTCCCCACCCCACAGGTCCACCACCCACCACACACTAAAAAAAATACATTGGTGGCTATGGTTCCCACATGTTAATAAAAAAATATTGGTGGTCAGGGCCCCCCATTAAAAAATATTGGTGGGTAGGATCCCACATGGGGAAAAAATTGGTGGCCAGGCCCCCCCCCACGTTATAAGAAAATTGGTGGGCTGGGCCCCCCTTAAAAGTCTATGTAAAAAAAACTTGCCCCCTCCCGGAAGTTTAAAAAAAATTAGTGCCCAGGCCCCCCCACACAACAGGTTAACTTTAGGGGGCCCTGCCATGTTGCACTTACTTCATTAATGGGGCCCACGTGCTGTCAGTGAGCTGCAAACTACAGAAGGGAGGAGGGGAACACAGATGGCTGCATTTCCTTCCAGTGACAGCATTTTCTTCCCTTATTAGTCACAGAATTTCAAGTCCTGGTAAAGCTGCATGGTGATTGGATTAGCTGCAGGAGAAGTTCAAACCTCAGCTATCCAATCCCTGAGCAGCTCAACCGGGACTTAAACTCAGTGACCAATAAGGGGAAGTAATGGTCAGAAGATACCTCCCCTTGTACTCCCGCCCTGTCTTCCCAAAGTCAGCAGCTCCCCCCTGTCCCCCCCTGATGGCTGCCCTGGCTATACAACTTCAACTTCAGATTGAATAATAATCATTATAGAGCTTAGATCTATATTGCAAAAACAAAAACCAATTCAGTTATTACTGCCTTTTCAAGCAAACATAGGAGAGGTACAAAATGTAGTCCCCATATGGGAACCATGGAGCTGCCGCAGGTCTAGGTTGATAGTAGCTCCAAGGTTCCCCAACATCAAAAGGTGCCATTGCACATAATTCATTAGAAAAGGATAAAAAGCAGGATAGATGGTTTGGCAACATGAGGAAGTGCAGAATTGGGTTTGGACACAAGTACCTTAATGAATTGCATCAACATGTGTTGTGAGATATCTCATAGGTGACCCTCTAGAATCTCCATACCACACATCAGCGAAGAAGTGCTCAGAAAAGTAGCAAGTAAAGCTAGGGAAAATCAAACAAGATTAAATAATTACGTAACTCCTCCTTAATCAGTATTAACCATATACATAACACCAATGAAAACCTATACGTACATTAAAGTTAGTTTGCAAATATAGGTTTCTTACATAGAATCAATGCACAAAATGTGGAATTGAAAGCAAACTCTATATTTGTGTTTGAAATTTGTACCCCCTCAACTAATTTAGAACTAAAATTGCACGTTGCATAATCAAGTCAATCTACAAGGAATTTTTATCTGCTTCCATTTTCTGGTAACATGCTAGCTTCTGCTATCACAAAAGCCCAAAGTTTTTTTAGGACTATTGGGGCTTTGTAGGGAATGCAGAAATAATCTGATGCACTCAAAATGGTTTCCCAACATAAATGGATAAAATACAATTCTGGTTTTTACAGTTGTAATAGCAATAGCTCTCTTAAAGTTTGTATTAACATTTTTGGAATGGGGAGTATTAGCCCTAAAATGACAAGCTCTGATAAAACTTTATTCAGAAAGTGGGGGACAATCACTGTTACATTAGGCAACCATCACTTCTGTTCTGCTACAAAATGCATTATATTAGCAACATCTTTGTTTGCTTTGCTATGACTTCTGAGTGCTTTCAATAAGCAGTGCAACTTATTTGACATAAAACCTGCCTACGTGCCGTCCTCATAGCCACTTAGCTGCTGCTCTCTTCCCACTAACTTTTAAAATTAGAAATTGTTGTTCTATGGGTCTTATATTTTAAGAGCTTGCAAAGCACCAATATTCCCTTTCTAAATAGTAATAATGTAAAAAAAAGCAGTAAACAGTTTGATGCATTTTTAGGAAAAAAAAAATGTTCTGGATGAAGTGAAATCAGAATGGTGAAGTAAGTAGCATGAAAACAGAACATGCTGCGTTCCTAGGTCATTCTGTGAAAAGATTAGCAACCTGGAGAATAGGAATTTATTGTGTTAAAGTAAAACCCCATTACATAAAACACAGATAACATTTATAACATTTAACCTGTACAACTGCTGCTCACAATAACAGAAACATTTACACCATTTTAATGTCCAAAGCTTCCTCGATGTATAACATGCTGTTTAGTGTTGAGATTGTTGGGAATATTGTAATACTGATAAAAAAAAATTAGCTTTAGGAGAAATCAAAACTGGCCTGCAGCCTTGATGGTCTCCTCTCAAACATCAATTAAAGAAACAGTATGCTATCATACTAAATATTTTTACAACATAAGGAAAACAGTAGTGATGGGTGAATTTGCGCAATTCGCCGCCAGCAAATAAATTTGCGAAACGCCTGCGAAAAAAAACGAGACGCCGGCGCAAATTCGCCCATCACTAGAAAACAGCCCTAAAATAATGTTAGTCTAAAATATGTTTTAATGTTATTAGTTTTAAACACCCCTCTGCCATTCATAAAGTTTGATTCTTGACCCTTGAGAATGGATTCATTGTGTAAGAAACGTACCCTGGTGGTCTAGTGGGCAACGGGGTCCACGCAGCGTCCTTGGCGTGGACGCCCGCTGCGCCGCTTCTGTCCTGCCCTTGCCGGGGCCATCTTTGATTCCTAGGGTGCGCACGGCGTGCCTGCGCATCTCTTAAAGGAATTTGCTATCCTGACTGATTATCCGTGTTTGACCCTGCCTGTTCCTGACTACTCTGCATTCTGTATCCTGACCCTTGCCTACCTACGACAACTCTTCCTGCTTAACCCTTTGATTGACAACCCGGTTTGATCCTTGCCTGCCTGACGATTCTGATATCCGCCTGCCTCGACCCAGCCTGTCTGACCATCCTTCTGCCTTATCCAGTCTGATTATCTGGTTTTGACCCCTTGCCTGCCTGACAATTCTGTTATCTGCCTGTCCTGATCCGGTCTGTTCCGTTTCCACCAGACGCCTTGTCCTTGATCTTCTGTCCAAAGACTCTTGCTATCCGGTCGTGCCCCTTTGCCTGCCAGAACTCCTCGCCTTATACCCCTCATTAAGTCCAGATGGCACCCAATTAAGCTGAGGGCTCCTCCCGAAGCCCAAAGGTGGTCACACTACTGGTGAAGCTGAGCCGAAACCAGGGTCCCTGGTATTTGTTCTGGTATTGGGTGCCGGCCGTGACACATTGCTTATGTAGCTTCTTGTCCTAGGCCTTTTTTTTATAACTCTTTATATATGTTTAGAAACATTATATTCAGAAACATAATACATAGACAGCAGATGTTGCAAACATATGGAATCATGATCCACGATATACAAGATGCATCAACTAAATGAATGTAAATAAAGAAAAGATGTAAAGTAAGTGGGAGTTAAACAAAGCAAACGTGTTTCCTAGATTCCAGTTAACAATACTGTAGATAGATCAGAGAACAGCAGGGGTAGATGTAGAATTATCCTTTGAGGGAAAAGCTTCCCATGGGGACCATATAGGCTTATGTTCTTTCAGATCATCCTCTAAAATGGCTGATAAATAGTGTATTACCTGTATATGTTCTCTTTAACTAGAGCTATAGAAAGTGAAAGTGCTAGCCAATGTAATGGTATATCCCAGCATGTAGCTGCCACTATCTTAGATACACATTTTCATTGTACAATGAGCAATCCAGGATAAATTAATCACAAAACAGCAGATTCGAATTTGGTTTGAAAGGGTTTAGGGTAGGGCCACACGGCGCGATTTCGCCGCGATTCTGCGCTGGGCGAGTTGCGAGTTGCGAGTCGCTGCGGTTTTTAAGCCGAAATAGCTTTGTTAACTTTGGCGCTGGCGTCAATGCAAATCGCGGCGAAATCGCTGCGCTAATTCACACGTGGCGATTCGTTTTCTATTGTCGCCCGAAGTTGCCTCGCTGGGCGTTTCCGGGCGACAGTAGAAAAAGAATCGCCGCGTGTGAATTAGCGCAGCGATTTCGCCGCGATTTGCATTGACGCCAGCGCCAAAGTTAGCAAAGCTATTTCGGCTTAAAAACCGCAGCGACTCGCAACTCGCAACTCGCCCAGCGCAGAATCGCGGCGAAATCGCGCCGTGTGGCCTTAGCCTTACATATAAGTACAGAGGCCAAATGAAAACCAGAGAAGCAAACAACTGGACAGATAATCTTCCTTAATAAAACATCCACCAAAACAAGCATTTGTAAAGCATGTTTATATACTGGAATAAAAGTATCACCAATATATTACTTTATAAGCCATTTATTTAACTTCAACATTAGGGGAAGATTTCCAAAACTTAGAACCAAATATATAGTTTCTGAAAATCTATAGTTTGTGATGAAAGCCATGGTTCAAATACACCTGGGTACCCACTGGGAAAAGGGGCTTTTCTTTGCATAAATAAAGCAGGGTGCTACTTGTTTTTGAATTTTTTGATCAAAATGAACTATTTTCCAGAAATGTATGTTAGACTTCATAATAAAGCCTTCAGAGTTCAACAGAAACATGAAATTGGAAAGAAACCAAAACCGATTGCATGTTCAAAATTCTAAAAGTTTACAAACAGAGAAACTTATTTATTTAGTGTTTTCATAATATTTGTTGTCTCTATTTAATCATTTGGTGGGGTAAAGTCTGTTTTGAACCTATTGGTGTTTCTGTTTAAACACTGACAGTATTTAAACAGAAGTGAAATTTCAGTCAATCAGTCAAAGCATATGTTTATGTAAAACTTTTCTTTTGGATATCCTAATCTTCATCACACTAATATTTTACAGAAAGAAATTGAACTATTAATGCAATTAACCAATGTACATGCAACCTTCAGAATAAATGAGACTAAGGTGATGAACCCTAGTATAGTTGAAGATTTGGATGAACAGTAATAAACAGTAGAAGACAAAAACATAATTGCTTAATAAACACATACACAGAATATTTTAAATTAATTTATGAAGCAACATTTTTTTAATTGATTAATTATTTTATTTTTAAATGATAAAACTTGTCAAAAACAGTGGTGTAGCGATACCTGGTGGTCTAGTGGGGCAGTGGCTCTCCTCGTGGGGACACCTGCCATTTAGTTGTGCTCACATTTTGTCATGCGTTCGTACACACGTTGCCTTTTATTCGGCATGCCGTCTCTGGTGCCATTACTCCTGTAACACGTTGCGATTCCCTTGCCTGCCAAGAACTTGTTCCTTGGCTCTCTCACTTTAAGACCTGGTGGCATCCAAGTAGTGAAGGGCTCCTCCCAACGTTAAAGGCAACTGTTGTAGGCAGAAGCGTGAGCCATGACTGCAACCTTGGCGTTTGTTTAGGGTTTGAACGTGACAGATGGCTGCTCCAGGGTGCATATATAAAATATATAATACAAGTAATTAAATGAAGGTAGATGAAAAGGGCTAATTTATGAACACAAATATAAGAATGGATGAAAAACTAGGGGGCCCATTTATAAAACCTTGATTTTATCTGGTCGAGGTTTTAAAGGGAAAAACTCTAATTTTATGTGGAAAAAAAACTAAAATTTTTAAAGATTTAGGGGCAAATTTACTTATGGTCAAATATCGAGGGTTAATTAACCCTCGATATTCGACTGTCGAAGTCAAATCCTTTGACTTCGAAGTCGAAGGATTTACCGCAATTCGTTCGATTTGAAGGATTTTATTCCATCGATCGAACGATTTTTCTTCGACCCAAAAAAGATAGCTAAGCCTATGGGACCTTCCCCCATAGGCTAACATTGACTTTCGGTAGGTTTTAGGTGGAGAACTAGGGGGTCGAAGTTTTTTTTTAAAGAGACAGTACTTCGACTATCGAATGGTCGAATAGTCAAACGATTTTAGTTTGAATCATTCGATTCGAAATCGTAGTTGAAGGTCAATGGTAGATGTCCTTGAATTTGTTTCTTGACATTGTGATCTGTGCTAGTTTTTGTTGATAATCCAAAAAAGTCAAGTTTTCGGATCATGGATCTTTTGATACGAAGTGATGCTTGACTTTGTCTCGTCTTTTTTTCGCTTTGAATTTTTCGAAAAAAATGATTATAAATGATTTAAATTCATGGAACGGAGTTTGGTCGACTTTGTTGTAATAAAATGATGAGATTAATTTGAGTTTTAGTAAATAACCCCTAAGTGTGCATTGATACTAATGTGGTGTCTTCTTCTGTACATGCTTCTAGCAACTCATGGCAAGTCGATGTCCCTGTTGACTGAATTATGAATTTGTATGTGTATTGACTATAAGGAATCATGGATTTACCACCAGCCTGGACCTGAAATTCGCCAGTCCTCGTGGACTAATGCCAAGCACTTTGGTTCACTGAAAATATCCCATCATAACTCTGAAACGGTGCACTAAAATATGAATGATTAACAAAAACTAGGGCTAGTTTGCAGACATATGAGCACTGTGCATGCAAGATGGGACAGATGCTACTTAGCAGGCACTTGCAATCAGCATGGAGGGGTACTGCATTGTGGGTAAAAAACAGAGCAATTTGTATCTGGAAATTGCACAATGAACTTTCTTTTTTATAACAAAGCATTATGTCACAATGGTCACAGATCCTATCTGAAATTCGTTGTTGACAATACTGTAGGATTTAGAGCTTTTGATAAGATTAATTTAGAAAACTGAATATTTTAAGTTATGTTCCAAACTTAACAGAAAGTGAAATAAAAATGTTAAAAAATAGCAATTGTTGGATAATCTTCCTTCAGAAGAACAAAATAAAAAAAACAATATAACATTTCTGGATAATTTACTTATTTGTTTCTTCTTTTTTAGATGAGAGTAAAAAGTGTTACTATTATTTGTTGGATGGATTTTATATTTCAGTTTTAATGACTATGCCGTTTGTTATGGGCTACGTAAGAGAAACATCTTGTTCATGAAAAAAGCCTCATTTTTATTGGTAAGAAACTTCTAACACTGATAGGACAGCACAAGTCAAAGACATTCAAAATAGTCATGGATTTCTGAATGTATAAAAAAGTTGAAATTCTAAATAGTAATTTGACACAAAATTATAACCATGGTCATAGTGGATTAATTATAATGTTACCAGCAGTTCTTTATAGACAAGGATTTACACAAATAGGCTTATTCAGCATCTGGAACTATACAGTCTATTTCTTGCCAAGAACTTTGCTATGGACGATATAATGTCATGTTACTCTGTTATTATTATATAAAAACAGATTGAGATAAACTTGACCATAGGTCTTTGAAATTATATCTTAGTAAACAAGAACCTTTGCCCTTGTCACAGTTCTTTAAGAAATTTATCTACGGTTTATTTGTACATCTCATAACTCAAATTTTCCAAAAATGTGATCAATGGCAATTTAAAACCATATCCACTTATTCAGTGGCTCTCTCTTCTCTGTGCTCTGATCTCATGTTAAAAGGCAACAGAGAAAGAAATTGCTCTAAATTTAATGACACCTTTGGAATGTTAATAATACAAAACTTTCAAAAGATAAAATTATTTCTTATAAGTAGTAAAGAAACAGATTTACTTAGACCATTTTCTTTGCACCTTTGTGGCAGAAAATGACTAGGTTTAAATTACAGCAGCTTCATTCTTTTCTTTTCAATTCCTTAATCCTTAAGGAGCAGAGGTTTTCAGTTCAAGACAACTTCACACAGAACATAAGAAAAAGACTTTGTTAGCCTCTCTCAAGTATGGTGATTTTTCAGTAGTAATCACTCATATCCCATAGTTAAAAAAATACTTTGAGGAAAAACTACTGTCAATTCACTTTTCGTAACAGGTTCTTTTCCATTACAGGGAAATACACATGTATGGAAGTGCTTTCATGTGACCCGCCTTCAGATGTTTGTACCTGTGGTTTTCATCACCTTCTTTTGTGGGTTCACCTCATATAAGATGACTTGCATGAGACAGAATTCCATGCCATGCTCACATGTCTGATGGGGCTAGCCACTGAAGTCTTTTTTTAAATGTGTCCATCCATTTATTTCTGTCTTTTATAACTTCTTTCCTTTGGTTAAAAAAAAAAGTTGCCACTGACCTTCTGCATGAACAAACGTTGTCTGTCCTAATAAGCCAAATGCTCTGCATTGTATCTTTATATATATATATAATATATATATATATATATATATATATATATATATATATATATATATATATATATATATATATATATATTTATTTATTTATTTCATGATTCTCTTAAATTATTTTTATCCCAAACTAATTTAGGACTAAAACTAAACTATAATCCTTCAAGGATTAAGAAAGGATCTCTTTCTTAACATATCAGATCATAATTAGTCATAGAATGGTATTTTATTCTTCTTCGAAATATGAACCTCATACTGGCATAGCCTGAAGTTTTCCCACATTTTGCACTGTTTTTCTGTAGTCCCAGTATAATTGTGGTTCTGGTAAAATTGTGGTTTTACTGTATTTATCATAGCCAAAACATAGCATACAAAGAAGTAAATATTATTTACCAAGCAATACAAATGTTGAATGTATAGGGATGATAGTATAGCTGTCAAGAGACAGGATCGAGACAAGATATAACTTAGAGAAAACAGAATTTCTCTACCATTTATACTAGAATTTTGTTATCTTTATTATTTATTTTTTGTAGTTTTTCAATTATTCATCTGACTCTTTCCAGCTTTCAAATGGGGGTCATCGAACCCCATCTAAAAAAATGAATGCTCTGTAAGGCTACACATTTATTGTTATTTATTAGTCATCTTTCTATTCGAGCCTCTTTTATTCATATTCCAGTCTCTTATTCAAATCAGTCATGGTTGCTAGGGTAATTTGAACCCTATTGTCCTAGAAATGCATCCACCCTAAAATAAATGTGGCATGATCTTCACATTTTTTTTTTAAAAAATTAATATATTTAAGAGTTACAATTTTTAAAGATAATCCCAAATTAACATATAACAAACACCAGCGTTTTGTCTTTTTTTTTTATTTTTTGGCATACAGGATATGATGTCACTGATTGTAGAAGATGTAGCTTCATCTTATCAATTCGCCAAGCATAACCTGGCGAAACAGACTCTGGCGAAAAGGGTAACGTATTGTAAAGTTTGCACTTTGATGAATTTGCAGACCAAAAATTAGCCTGGTGAAAGGACATGAAACTTCGCTATCTAATTGTCCTCTATATCTTTTAGTAAATTGACAATGTTCCTGCGGATTGTAGTTTTGGTGAATTTTCTCTAGCGTCTGCAATTTCGCCCTTTAGTAAATCTGCCCCAATGGGAGATGGCCATCCTGTAATTTGGAGCTTTCTGTGTGATCCGGATAATGGATTTTGAACTTCCAGACATCCTACAAAAAAGGGGAAACACTAATGATATGTATGTATGTCTGAATTTCTACAGACATTTGTGTATTTTCTAACTTTCACATATTACAATACCTTCCACACGAAAACAAGGATCGTATTATAGATAATACAAATGCAGCTTTACTGCATCAGACGGATAAATGTGCAATGAATTTCCTTGACACTATTAAATTGAGAATATTAGTGAGCTATGGCTGATTGTAAAACTTGTGATGAGGCAAAATTAACAAATTGCAAGTTGATTAATTGCATTGATTCATTTTGCAACGTTTTACTAGTCTGCCAATTTCACATTCAATACTATCTGAAATAATTGCAGTTAAGTGAATTGTCTGGATTATGCGAATATCATTCTTTTTATTGACTTGAGCAACTGAAATATGCATAATAGTGATAAATAATGAAAAATGGTCCGTTTGCAGAAAATTAAATGGCATTATTTTGTTGCATATTAAATGGTTTTTATGTAACACTTTTTATCGCTGCAATTTTTTTAAACGGTTGTTTTTTTAGTACAACTCTGGAAATTATTTTTAAGAAATGCATGATGCCATTAAAGGGTCCTTAAACTGAACTTTTAGGTATTTTAAAAATAGAAAATACTCTGTATGACTACTATTTCAGAGATGCTTAGTCATTGCTTGGTAATTTAATGGAAGTTTGCTTGCATACCGGTAAAAACAAATATGCTGGTCCTAATGCCAACACCACACATGATTATGGGATAACTAGCTGCCCAACCCAAATGACAAGAGAGGACAATATGGAGTCAGATATGGCCACGTCCTGAGACCTTGAGTTCATGATTGATTGATAGCCCCAGCTATAGTGAAATCACCTTACCAGGCAGCAGGCCCCCTACCACACAAACGTGCACTAAAAGGTTTTGTCTTTTCTAGTGTAACCTTCTGAGCTATACAGGTATCAGTCCAGTTATCAGTAATACTTTGCCAAGCTTTTCTTTCTAATCTGCCTATTTTCTTTAATTCAGTTACTGCGTTCTTTCAAAAAATATCTGTTAACCCAACCTGGCCACATGCTCAGTAGTCTCCACTTATGAAGAATTATTTAACCAGCCACAATTATAAACTGGATACAAAAGGGTTAATTTACTATTACCCTGAGTAGAGCACTATGGGGCTCAGGAGTGGGGTTTGCCTGCACTTTGCACCTTAAGCTGGATGGGGGACATCCTCCCAAAGGATACTAATGGTTGTAGGGCCCAGGAAGTTTGTAGCAATGGGGCTTATATAACATCATATCTATGTATTGACAACAAATCTAATAATACATCTACAATAATCAATTTACAAAATAATATTCTAGGACAAGAGTATTTTAACAGCCACCACTTTGAATTAATTAACACATAAGAATTTAGTTAATGAAACAGCAACTTGGCAACTCTTTCAGGACAAAGTCTAAATCTATATTTGTTCAGCTGGGCTCAGATCAGTTCACATGAAACCATTTGAATGAAATATTCTTCCTTGCCACCTGAAGTTGGCCTGCAAACTGTACCACAAAACAATTCATCCTACCAACTATTTTATTTTACAACTAAAAAAGCTATTGAAAACAACATTTTTGTTTTTATCCACCTTGCCAAGTGAAACGCCTAAAGAAATCTGCAAAGACTAGAGTGAAAATAAATATTCATTATGTTCTTCTCATATTTCCTTCTTTCGCATCTCTCTGTCTGCAATGTCTTGTCATTTT
Source organism: Xenopus laevis (assembly GCF_017654675.1). NCBI lineage: Eukaryota > Metazoa > Chordata > Amphibia > Anura > Pipidae > Xenopus > Xenopus laevis. The sequence goes on along the minus strand of NC_054381.1, from coordinate 131,825,808 downwards.
CACATAACTTAAAGTTAATTTCAGCTGCATGGGAAGGTTAAAGGAAAGCCCAAACTGTAAAAGATGAAATAAATAAAAATATGAGCTTCAGGATTCAAACAAGATCAAACAGGACAACAGAACCTTACAGATTGTCAAAAGGTAACTCAGAAGATTCTATAGTCATATATTTGCAGCTCTTTATAATTATTCACAGTATATAAATACATATTTGCATTTCCTGGACAAAGTAATATGATGTTAAACAGAAAAGTAAGAATCAGCAAAAATGATGATGATGCTGATGGAGTTATCTTTGGCAAGAGCTGTTTACTGAATGCAGATAACTGGACAATCTAAGATGAGTGAGGCCTTTCTGCTGTCTGTTTGTATTTGATACCGTGTGCATTATCCGTTCTGAAAAACACCAAAGTAAAATATTGGTTCTTCAAGCATCTTCACAAAGCAAAGCAATATTTGGCATAATTTTGACCTTGGGAACAATTTTCAAAAATGTTCACACTTTTATGTCTTTAAGCCATATATTCCAATAGACCTCTTTTTAACTTGCTAAATGCCAAGTGGGTGTTGAAGTTGAAATTTTCTAAGCAATATTAAGGGGCCGATTCACTAACTTCGAGTGAAGGATTCAAAGTAAAAAAAACGTAGAATTTCTAAGTGTTTTTTGGGCTACTTCGACCATTGAATGGGCTACTTTGACATTCGACTACGACTTCGACTTTGAATCGAAGGATTCTAACTAAAAATCGTTCGACTATTCGACCATTCGATAGTCGAAGTACTATCTCTTTAAGAAAAAACTTCGACCCCCTAGTTCGCCATCTAAAAGCTACCGAACTCAATGTTAGCCTATGGGGAAGGTCCCCATAGGCTTTCCTAAGTTTTTTTGATCGAAGGATATTCCTTCGATCGTTGGATTAAAATCCTTCGAATCGTTGATTCGAAGGATTTTATCGTTCGATCGAAGGAATAATCCTTCGATCGTTCGATCGTACTATTTGCGCTAAAATCCTTCGACTTCGATATTCGAAGTCGAAGGATTTTAATTCCCAGTCGAATATCGAGGGTTAATTAACCCTCGATATTCGACCCTTGGTGAATCGGCCCCTAAATTTTTACTTTAAAAAGCAAATTTGTTTTGTGGCATAGGTGGTTTAGAGGGCAATATTTTTACCCATGTTATGTTTTGATGATAACGGAGGATGTTGGGAGCACGGTAACATTTACAAAATACTTTTCTAAAGGTATTTTCCCTCCAAAAAAAGGGATCAGAATTTCTGATGTTGTAAAGAACAACACACAAATTGTGTTCACAGTCACAAACATTTTTTTTAAAAATAAAGGGGGTTTGGTGAGGGCGTGACCGGATATTTCAAACAAGCAAAATATAGATCCTCTGCATGCACCCATAACCATATATTCCAAAATGGGCAACTGGACAGCACTTTCGGTAAAAAATGTATTACAGCAGGCTGCTGATAGGATACACCTAATGCGTTTCAGGAACAACTCCCTTAAAGTGGACCTGTCACCCACACATAAAAAGATGTATAATGAAAATAATTTGAAAATTAAACAGGAAACCCAAATTATTTTTTTAAATCATCCATACCTTTTATAATCTAATTTAAAAGTTTTAGCTATCAATCTTATATTGCCTGCCTCTCTTCTATGCCTCACACATAGAGGCAGGACAGTAGCTTCCTTTTACTTTCCATTCAGTACTTCCGAAATGTCCCTGTACTCCTTCCATTTCCCCTTCCTCCTCACACTCTATAATTGTGTAGGGTACCATGCATGGGCATTAGGTTCCCAATTCTAGCACATACACAAGATTTTGGGGTGATAAACAACGTGCCTTGTCACAAAATGGCACCTGCCTGCTTACTATGATTGTGAATTCCAAAACTGAAGGAAACAAAATTTAAATAATAAATATAGTGTGAGTATATCAAGTAACATTATAGAAAAGAATTTGAAATTATTTCTTAGGGTGACAGGTCCCCTTTAATCACAGGCCATATTAAGGTATATATATTTTAATGTGCATAAAATATTTTGTGCCAATAACTAAAAGATAAATGTGGTGCTAATATAAATGTCGTGCTAAGATAAGACGCCAACGTTTTTTAGACTTTGTTCCAGTTTTGGCTCACAGAATAATGTAAGTGACAAAAGATTGAGAAAGATCTGGCTACTTTAATGCACTTCGCCTGGTCTGAGGTGGCGAAGGCAACTCTGGCAAAATAGGCAACGTTCAGTAAAATCCGCACTTTAGTGAATTTGCAGAGTAACATCCATTCACCAGAGCGAATTGTCGCATCTCAATAGAGTTGAATGACCACTAGCACCTGTCTCTTTTGCTAGCGAATTGGCGCCTGCGTCCGTTAGTAAATTGGCGATGTACCTGCGGGTGGTAACGCTAGTGAATTGACGCTTACATAAGCCACTTCGCCCTTTGGTAAATCTGTCTTATAATGTTGGTGTATTCCAGCAGATATCCAATGAAATCTTTAAGAAGAACAGCACTTTTGTGGAAGGTTTATTTCCCTTTTAATAAAATATCACTTTTCTGCAGAGCAAACACATTGTTCTGGTCATATAAATAACATTTAGAACAACCAGAAGACTAGTGTTGTAGTGTACGAAACATACTAACTAGGGCTGCTACAACTGCTCAAACATATATCCCACACATGGCAAATGCTGGAGAGGATACTAAGCTCAGCAAGTGGTGAGGTTATCCTCTGAGTGCCCTGTTATCACAGTCAATCTTACAACTTATAGATATATAGTGTCACTGGGTTACACTTGTCAGCAACTCTAGTCTTAGCTCGAAGCCCTACAGGGACTAAAGAATCAATTGGGAGACACTCTTCAGTTGAGTGACAGAAACAGAGTGTTTACATTATTGCCTGAGAAATTATGAGTAACCCAACGTTTTAAGATGTTATTTTCTCTGTGTCACAATCATACAACAACGCGTGACTTCTTTTTACCTCTTTAACAATATTATGTATATATTATTTCATTTTGCCGTAGACATTCTATAACAGGATTATACCTTCATCTCTGCATAACCTCCAGAGAAACAGAAAAGGATTCACTGCATGAAGTCAGATGTAACAAATGTTCTCTATGAGAAGAAAAAATATCAAGTATAGGTATGGGACTTGTTATTCAGAATTCTCGGGACCTGGGGCTTTCCGGATAATGGATCTTTCCGTAATGTGGATCTTCATACCTTAAGTCTACTAGAAAATCTTGTAAACATTAAATAAACCCAGTAGGCTGATTTTGCTTCCAAAAAGCATTAATTATATCTTAGCAATGAGCAATATATAGGCTATTGCACAATTAAATGCCTTAACCACAGTGTAATTTCACCTTCCCTGTGACTCCAGTGCATTTGGAAACTTTTGGTGCAATTTTGTCATTTGTGAATTTTCCCAGGCCAGTTTCACTCATCACTTGCGCTAATAACTTTATGGCTGTGAACAGCTCTGACAATTGGAGAAGAAGTTGCTGCTTTGAGATGGCAATACACCACTAATTCCATCTATTCCACCCTACAGTGTCAACCCACAGGCCTGCATGGGTTTGTGTATGATCGTGACATGAAGGGGTGGGATGCAGGAGAGGTCATTTATCAAGTAAAGTTGCAGGCTTGCAAAATTCCCAACTGTCAGAAAATCCATACTTACTGTATATAAACATGTTTGTTGTCCATGGCACCACTGCATTCCTCCTGCCTCCTGTTTCAAATCAAACACTGCTGCACCTATTGACATAGGGGAATCTTCAAGCTTCTGCCACCTGTGAACCAGGCAGTGGCTGGGCAGATTTACTGAAGGGCGAAAGTCGACAGCGACCACTCCACACCCATCGCTACACTTTGCCTGGCGAAAATTCGCTGAGACAGCGCAAATTTACTGAAATATGGAGTGTCGTCCTGGGCAGCGGATGCTGGCAACTTTTCACTATTGTTACTTCATCAATGCAAGCAATTCAAAGTGAAGATGCGCTAGCGTTCATTTCTGCCTATCGCATATTTGCTGGAGGTCTTGCGCTAAGGTTAATTTGGATACGGCGGGAAATTTTAAGTTGAATGGAGGTATATGTTGCAGCAAATACATTTCATTACACAAGTCCAGGGAAAATAGAGTTGTTACAATGCCCTACACATGAGCCCACTGTATAGTTTATGTTCCATATGTTAGAAAATGTATGGGGGAACCCGGTTACCCCCCAAAAAATTTAAGGACTTTTGCAGTCTATCACTCTGAAAAAATGAAAAAGACGCCAGCGTTTTTTTGGACTTTTGCACTTCACCTGGTCTGGCAAGTCTGGCGAAAGTGGTAATGTTCATTAAAGTCCTCATTTTAGTGTGGAGTAACGTCCATTCACCAGAGTGAATGGACGATAGAGTGCAAATGAGCGATAGCGTCTATCGCTTTCGCTAGCGAATTGGCACCTACGCCCGTCAGTAAATCGACAAAGTCCCTGCAGACGGTAACGCAGACAAATTGTCGCCAGTGTATGCCGCTTCGCCCTTGAGTAAATCTGCCTCTCACAGTAACGAGCGTCAATAGGCACAATGCAAATGCTTCAAAAGTGTTGGGTGCACTCATCACTCTCAAGCCAAATGCCAGAACCAATGCAATTATGTCCAATTTGTATCAAATCATGTGTGTGTGCAATTGTGTTAATATCTTCACCGTCTGCATCCTTGGTCATTTTCCTTCTTATGAACAATGCATTATTTAGGGCTATTTTGAAATATTGACTGGTTCTAATTAGGCATATATGTAGCAAGCAATGCCAGTAAGCAGCTGCTAGGGCAAACTAGGTCTTGCGCTCTATTAAACGGGACATAGATTCCCGGGAGGAGTGTGTTCTTCCACTTTACAGAGCACTGGAAAGGCTCCATCTATAATATGCCATAAAGTTTTGGTCATTATTGAATGGAGAGGGTCCAGAGAAGGACAACTAAGCTGGTAAAAGGTATTGAAAATCTTAGCTATGAGGAAAGACTGGCCAAGTTTGGGTTGTTTACACTGGAGAAGAGGCGCTTAACCCTTTCCCTGCCAGCCGTTTTGTCCTAGATGCGAACATCTACTGCCAAGCAGTTTTTAGATATTTTGCACTCTTTCACTTTAAGGGCCTTTCCTGGGGTGGTCTTTTAGTTAAACCAGGAAAACAATATATTGTTTTTTTCAGGATAACCTGAACTTTCACAATATGCAAGAATTTTGGTGTAATTCTACTTCTGTAAAAAAATATTGGATTCTAAGTGTCAAATAAAATGAAAAAAATCATGTTGCACGAAGAACAATCACATATATCAGAAACATCATTCATTTTATGTACGAGAACACAGCCGATTTAGAAAGGTCTATGTCTCCTGAACGTGACAATACCAAATATATATAGTTTTATGGAGATTTCTCACTTGTATAGCTCAAAATCTACAAGCAGTACACAACCAAATTTCCAAAGCAACACTCCCCAAACGGCATACTTTTGATTTCAAGGCCAAACATTCCGCTAACAGTAGGTTTACCCTAGAAAACTACCCATTACTAGAAAGAACAGATTCTGGTGAATCAAAAATGGGTAGAAATATCTTTGTACTCCAAACCACCACGTTGCAATTGTTTCCTAAAGTTATAATGTTTTATAGAAATTGGTGAATTTTTTGAAAAATGACCTCAAAGCTTCCACTCTACAGCAACATATCTCCCACACATCATTAGGTATCAATGTAAAACACCCCAAATATAAAATCCTGGGTCCACTGAACAGTTTGATGCCCAATATGAATAGATGTACCCAAGCACGTGGCATAGGAGGCCCCAAAAGGAAGACCCCCCGTTTGTTATGTCATTTCAGATACTGCAAAATCAACACATTTACATCGTTTTGGGGGGCGGCAAAGGTAGAAAAAAGTACGTTCACCCCAGAAAACCATATATTTTCGGAAAGTACACATTCCCCTGAATCCAAATTGGGTATGCATGTCTTTCTACACCAAAGTACCAAGCGGCAAACCATTCCTAAATTTGGTGATTTTGGCGACATTTCCAAAAATCACCTAAAAATTTCTACCCTGCAGCATCGTATTACCCACATACTTTTAGGTATCAAGACAAATCACCCCAAATATGAAAGCCTAGGGTCCTCTGAACAGTTTGATGCCTAATATATATAGGTGTACCCAAGCACGTGGCATATAGGGGCCCCAAAAGGAAGACTCCCATATGGTCTGTCATTTGAGGTACTGCAAAATCAACACCTTTACATCGTTTTGGGGGGGGCAAAAGTAGAAAACAGTAAGTTCACCCCAGAAAACCATATATTTTCGGAAAATACACATTCCCACGAATCCAAATTGGGTATGCATGTCTTTCTACGCCAAAGTACCAAGCCGCAAATCATTCCTAAATTTGGTGATTTTGGTGACATTTCCAAAAATCACCTGAAAATATCTACCCTGCAGCATCGTATTACCCACATACTTTTAGGTATCAAGAGAAATCACCCCAAATATGAAAGCCTAGGGTCCTCTGAACAGTTTGATGCCCAATATGTATAGGTGTACCCAAGCACGTGGCATATAGGGGCCCTAAAAAGAAGACCCCCATATAGTCTTGACATTTCAGGTACTGCAAAATCAACACATTTACATTGTTTTGGGGGGGGCAAAAGTAGAAAACAGTAAGTTCACCCCAGAAAACCATATATTTTCAGAAAGTACACATTCCCACGAATCCAAATTGGGTATGCATGTCTTTCTACGCCAAAGTACCAAGCCGCAAATCATTCCTAAATTTGGTGATTTTGGTGACATTTCCAAAAATCACCTCAAAATATCTACCCTGCAGCATCGTATTACCCACATACTTTTAGGTATCAAGAGAAATCACCCCAAATATGAAAGCCTAGGGTCCTCTGAACAGTTTGATGCCCGATATGTATAGGTGTACCCAAGCACGTGGCATACAGGGGCCCAAAAAGGAAGACCCCCATATAGTCTGTCATTTCAGGTACTGCAAAATCAACACATTTACATCGTTTTGGGGGGGGCAAAAGTAGAAAACAGTAAGTTCATCCCAGAAAACCATATATTTTCGGAAAGTACACATTCCAACGAATCCAAATTGGGTATGCATGTCTTTCTACACCAAAGTACCAAGCCGCAAATCATTCCTAAATTTGGTGATTTAGGTGACATTTCCAAAAATCACCTAAAAATATCTACCCTGCAGCATCGTATTACCCACATACTTTTAGGTATCAAGACAAATCACCCCAAATATGAAAGCCTAGGGTCCTCTGAACAGTTTGATGCTCAATATGTATAGGTGTACCCAAGCATGTGGCATATAGGGGCCCTAAAAGGAAGACCCCCATATAGTCTGACATTTCAGGTACTGCAAAATCAACACATTTACATTGTTTTGGGGGGGCAAAAGTAGAAAACAGTAAGTTCACCCCAGAAAACCATATATTTTCGGAAAGTACACATTCCCACGAATTCAAATTGGGTATGCATGTCTTTCTACACCAAAGTACCAAGCCGCAAATCATTCCTAAATTTGGTGATTTTGGGGACATTTCCAAAAATCACCTCAAAATATCTACCCTGCAGCATCGTATTACCCACATACTTTTAGGTATCAAGACAAATCACCCCAAATATGAAAGCCTAGGGTCCTCTGAACAGTTTGATGCCCAATATGTATAGGTGTACCCAAGCATGTGGCATATAGGGGCCCTAAAAGGAAGACCCCCATATAGTCTGACATTTTAGGTACTGCAAAATCAACACATTTACATTGTTTTGGGGGGGGCAAAAGTAGAAAACAGTAAGTTCACCCCAGAAAACCATATATTTTCGGAAAGTACACATTCCTACGAATTCCAATTGGGTATGCATGTCTTTCTACGCCAAAGTACCAAGCCGCAAATCAATCCTAAATTTGGTGATTTTGGTGACATTTCCAAAAATCACCTCAAAATATCTACCCTGCAGCATCGTATTACCCACATACTTTTAGGTATCAAGAGAAATCACCCCAAATATGAAAGCCTAGGGTCCTCTGAACAGTTTGATGCCCGATATGTATAGGTGTACCCAAGCACGTGGCATACAGGGGCCCCAAAAGGAAGACCCCCATATAGTCTGTCATTTCAGGTACTGCAAAATCAACACATTTACATCGTTTTGGGGGGGGGGCAAAAGTAGAAAACAGTAAGTTCACCCCAGAAAACCATATATTTTCGGAAAGTACACATTCCAACGAATCCAAATTGGGTATGCATGTCTTTCTACGCCAAAGTACCAAGCCGCAAATCATTCCTAAATTTGGTGATTTTGGTGACATTTCCAAAAATCACCTCAAAATATCTACCCTGCAGCATCGTATTACCCATATACTTTTAGGTATCAAGAGAAATCACCCCAAATATGAAAGTCTAGTGTCCTCTGAACAGTTTGATGCCCGATATGTATAGGTGTACCCAAGCACGTGGCATACAGGGGCCCCAAAAGGAAGATCCCCATATATTCTGTCATTTCAGTCACTGCAAAAGCAACACATTTACATCGTTTTGGGGGGGGGGGCAAAAGTAGAAAACAGTAAGTTCACCCCAGAAAACCATATATTTTCGGAAAGTACACATTCACACGAATCCAAATTGGGTATGCATGTCTTTCTACGCCAAAGTACCAAGCCGCAAACCATTCCTAAATTTGGTGATTTTGGGGACATTTCCAAAAATGACTTCAAAATATCTACCCTGCAGCATCGTATTACCCACATACTTTTAGGTATCAAGATAAATCACCCCAAATATGAAAGCCTAGGGTCCTCTGAACAGTTTGATGCCCAATATGTATAGGTGTACCCAAGCACGTGGCATATAGGGGCCCTAAAATGAAGACCACCCCTTGTATGTTCTGTCATTTCAGGTACTGCAAAATCAACACATTTACATTGTTTTGGGGGGGCAAAGGTAGAAAAAAGTAAGTTCACCCCAGAAAACCATATATTTTCGGAAAGTACACATTCCCACGAATCTAAATTGGGTATGCATGTCTTTCTACTACAAAGTACCAAGCCGCAAACCATTCCTAAATTTGGTGATTTTGGGGACATTTCCAAAAATGACTTCAAAATTTCGACCCTGCAGCATCGTATTACCCACATACTTTTAGGTATCAAGACAAATCACCCCAAATATGAAAGCCTGGGGTCTTCTGAACAGTTTGATGCCCAATATGTATAGGTGTACCCAAGCACGTGGCATATAGGGGCCCCAAAACGAAGACCCCCATATGGTCTGTCATTTCAGGTACTGCAAAATCAACACATTTACATTGTTTTGAGGGGGGCAAATGTAGAAAAAAGTAAGTTCACCCCAGAAAACCATATGTTTTCGGAAAGTACACATTCCCACGGATCTAAATTGGGTATGCATGTCTTTGTACTCCAAAGTACCAAGCCGCAAACCATTCCTAAATTTGGTGATTTTGGGGACATTTCCAAAAATGACTTCAAAATATCTACCCTGCAGCATCGTATTACCCACATACTTTTAGGTATCAAGAGAAATCACCCCAAATATGAAAGCCTAGGGTCCTCTGAACAGTTTGATGCCCAATATGTATAGGTGTACCCAAGCACGTGGCATATAGGGGCCCTAAAAAGAAGACCCCATATAGTCTTGACATTTCAGGTACTGCAAAATCAACACATTTACATTGTTTTGGGGGGGGGGGCAAAAGTAGAAAACAGTAAGTTCACCCCAGAAAACCATATATTTTCAGAAAGTACACATTCCCACGAATCCAAATTGGGTATGCATGTCTTTCTACGCCAAAGTACCAAGCCGCAAATAATTCCTAAATTTGGTGATTTTGGTGACATTTCCAAAAATCACCTCAAAATATCTACCCTGCAGCATCGTATTACCCACATACTTTTAGGTATCAAGAGAAATCACCCCAAATATGAAAGCCTAGGGTCCTCTGAACAGTTTGATGCCCGATATGTATAGGTGTACCCAAGCACGTGGCATACAGGGGCCCCAAAAGAAGACCCCCATATAGTCTGTCATTTCAGGTACTGCAAAATCAACACATTTACATCGTTTTGGTGGGGGCAAAAGTAGAAAACAGTAAGTTCATCCCAGAAAACCATATATTTTCGGAAAGTACACATTCCAACGAATCCAAATTGGGTATGCATGTCTTTCTATGCCAAAGTACCAAGCCGCAAATCATTCCTAAATTTGGTGATTTAGGTGACATTTCCAAAAATCACCTCAAAATATCTACCCTGCAGCATCGTATTACCCACATACTTTTAGGTATCAAGACAAATCACCCCAAATATGAAAGCCTAGGGTCCTCTGAACAGTTTGATGCCCAATATGTATAGGTGTACCCAAGCATGTGGCATATAGGGGCCCTAAAAGGAAGACCCCCATATAGTCTGACATTTCAGGTACTGCAAAATCAACACATTTACATTGTTTTGGGGGGGCAAAAGTAGAAAACAGTAAGTTCACCCCAGAAAACCATATATTTTCGGAAAGTACACATTCCCACGAATTCAAATTGGGTATGCATGTCTTTCTACACCAAAGTACCAAGCCGCAAATCATTCCTAAATTTGGTGATTTTGGGGACATTTCCAAAAATCACCTCAAAATATCTACCCTGCAGCATCGTATTACCCACATACTTTTAGGTATCAAGAGAAATCACCCCAAATATGAAAGCCTAGGGTCCTCTAAACAGTTTGATGCCCGATATGTATAGGTGTACCCAAGCACGTGGCATACAGGGGCCCCAAAAGGAAGACCCCCATATAGTCTGTCATTTCAGGTACTGCAAAATCAACACATTTACATCGTTTTGGGGGGGGCAAAGGTAGAAAACAGTAAGTTCATCCCAGAAAACCATATATTTTCGGAAAGTACACATTCCAACGAATCCAAATTGGGTATGCATGTCTTTCTACGCCAAAGTACCAAGCCGCAAATCATTCCTAAATTTGGTGATTTAGGTGACATTTCCAAAAATCACCTCAAAATATCTACCCTGCAGCATCGTATTACCCACATACTTTTAGGTATCAAGACAAATCACCCCAAATATGAAAGCCTAGGGTCCTCTGAACTGTTTGATGCCCAATATGTATAGGTGTACCCAAGCATGTGGCATATAGGGGCCCTAAAAGGAAGACCCCCATATAGTCTGACATTTCAGGTACTGCAAAATCAACACATTTACATTGTTTTGGGGGGGCAAAAGTAGAAAACAGTAAGTTCACCCCAGAAAACCATATATTTTCGGAAAGTACACATTCCCACAAATTCAAATTGGGTATGCATGTCTTTCTACGCCAAAGTACCAAGCCGCAAATCATTCCTAAATTTGGTGATTTTGGTGACATTTCCAAAAATCACCTCAAAATATCTACCCTGCAGCATCGTATTACCCACATACTTTTAGGTATCAAGAGAAATCACCCCAAATATGAAAGCCTAGGGTCCTCTGAACAGTTTGATGCCCGATATGTATAGGTGTACCCAAGCACGTGGCATACAGGGGCCCTAAAAGGAAGACCCCCATATAGTCTGTCATTTCAGGTACTGCAAAATCAACACATTTACATCGTTTTGGGGGGGGGGGGGGCAAAAGTAGAAAACAGTAAGTTCACCCCAGAAAACCATATATTTTCGGAAAGTACACATTCCAACGAATCCAAATTGGGTATGCATGTCTTTCTACACCAAAGTACCAAGCCGCAAATCATTCCTAAATTTGGTGATTTTGGTGACATTTCCAAAAATCACCTCAAAATATCTACCCTGCAGCATTGTATTACCCACATACTTTTAGGTATCAAGAGAAATCACCCCAAATATGAAAGCCTACTGTCCTCTGAACAGTTTGATGCCCGATATGTATAGGTGTACCCAAGCACGTGGCATACAGGGGCCCCAAAAGGAAGATCCCCATATATTCTGTCATTTCAGTCACTGCAAAAGCAACACATTTACATCGTTTTGGGGGGGGGGCAAAAGTAGAAAACAGTAAGTTCACCCCAGAAAACCATATATTTTCGGAAAGTACACATTCACACAAATCCAAATTGGGTATTCATGTCTTTCTACGCCAAAGTACCAAGCCGCAAACCATTCCTAAATTTGGTGATTTTGGTGACATTTCCAAAAATCACCTCAAAATATCTACTCTGCAGCATCGTATTACCCACATACTTTTAGGTATCAAGAGAAATCACCCCAAATATGAAAGCCTAGGGTCCTCTGAACAGTTTGATGCCCAATATGTATAGGTGTACCCAAGCACGTGGCATATAGGGGCCCTAAAATGAAGACCCCCCCTTGTATGTTCTGTCATTTCAGGTACTGCAAAATCAACACATTTACATCGTTTTGGGGGGGGGCAAAGGTAGAAAAAAGTAAGTTCACCCCAGAAAACCATATATTTTCGGAAAGTACACATTCCCACGAATCTAAATTGGGTATGCATGTCTTTCTACTACAAAGTACCAAGCCGCAAACCATTCCTAAATTTGGTGATTTTGGGGACATTTCCAAAAATGACTTCAAAATTTCGACCCTGCAGCATCGTATTACCCACATACTTTTAGGTATCAAGACAAATCACCCCAAATATGAAAGCCTGGGGTCCTCTGAACAGTTTGATGCCCAATATGTATAGGTGTACCCAAGCACGTGGCGTACAGGGGCCCCAAAACCAAGACCCCCATATGGTCTGTCATTTCAGGTACTGCAAAATCAACACATTTACATCGTTTTGGGGGGGGCAAAGGTAGAAAAAAGTAAGTTCACCCCAGAAAACCATATATTTTCGGAAAGTACACATTCCCACGAATCTAAATTGGGTATGCATGTCTTTCTACTACAAAGTACCAAGCCGCAAACCATTCCTAAATTTGGTGATTTTGGGGACATTTCCAAAAATGACTTCAAAATTTCGACCCTGCAGCATCGTATTACCCACATACTTTTAGGTATCAAGACAAATCACCCCAAATATGAAAGCCTGGGGTCTTCTGAACAGTTTGATGCCCAATATGTATAGGTGTACCCAAGCACGTGGTGTATAGGGGCCCCAAAACGAAGACCCCCATATGGTCTGTCATTTCAGGTACTGCAAAATCAACACATTTACATTGTTTTGAGGGGGGCAAATGTAGAAAAAAGTAAGTTCACCCCAGAAAACCATATATTTTCGGAAAGTACACATTCCCACGGATCTAAATTGGGTATGCATGTCTTTGTACTCCAAAGTACCAAGCCGCAAACCATTCCTAAATTTGGTGATTTTGGGGACATTTCCAAAAATGACTTCAAAATATCTACCCTGCAGCATCGTATTACCCACATACTTTTAGGTATCAAGAGAAATCACCCCAAATATGAAAGCCTAGGGTCCTCTGAACAGTTTGATGCCCAATATGTATAGGTGTACCCAAGCACGTGGCATACAGGGGCCCCAAAAGGAAGACCCCCATATGGTTTGTCATTTCAGGTACTGCAAAATCAACACATTTACATTGTTTTGGGGGGGGGCAAAGGTAGAAAAAAGTAAGTTCACCCCAGAAAACCATATATTTTCGGAAAGTACACATTCCCACGAATCTAAATTGGGTATGCATGTCTTTGTACTACAAAGTACCAAGCCGCAAATCATTCCTAAATTTGGTGATTTTGGGGACATTTCCAAAAATGACTTCAAAATTTCTACCCTGCAGCATCGTATTACCCACATACTTTTAGGTATCAAGAGAAATCACCCCAAATATGAAAGCCTAGGGTCCTCTGAACAGTTTGATGCCCAATATGTATAGGTGTACCCAAGCACGTGGCATACAGGGGCCCCAAAAGGAAGACCCCCATATGGTCTGTCATTTCAGGTACTGCAAAATCAACACATATACATAGTTTTGGGGGGAGCAAAGGTAGAAAAAAGTACATTCACCCCAGAAAACCATATATTTTCGGAAAGTACACATTCCCACGAATCCAAATTGGGTATGCATGTCCTTGTACTCCAAAGTACCAAGCCGCAAGCCTTTCCTAAATATGGCGATAAAACAACAGTTTTTAAATTTTTGAAAATTGCCTAAAAATATTGCAATTGGCCGCATTTATCTCACCCAATTTCTTACATACAATTCTAAAACACCATAAATACTGATGCCAATGGTCAACTGAACCGTTTGATGCCCAATATGCATTGATATACCAAGGCAGCTGGCATGTGCGGACCCAAAATGAAAATACTGCATATGATTTTTCTACGCTGCCGATTCGCCTTCTGTGAACATAGACCCTTGACTTCCTATTATGTGCCTCAAGACCCTCCTAACAGCAAAGACCCCCCCAAAACCATATATTTTTGAAAAGTACACATTCTGACGAATCCAAAAAAGATAAAGACGTCTTTCTACACCAAACTGCAAAGCTTTTCTAAACGCAGAGGTTTTTACATTTCTGAAAATCGCCTAAAATTGTTGCAGTTTGCCGCATTTATCGCACACAATGTTTTACGTATAAAGAAAAATCACCCTAAATATGGACGTCAGAGGTCTACTAAATAGTTTGATGCCCAATATGCATAGATTTACCAAAGTATGTGGTGTGTACGGACCCCAAATGAAAAACATGCCTATGAATTTTCACGCTAGCCAACTAAGCTGCAGAAAAGAGAGCCCCAACTGTGCGTTATGTGCCATAAGACCCCAAAACTGTAAAAAGACCCCCAGAAACCCATATATTTTTGGAAAGCATATATTCTGGCGAATCAAACTAAGTAAAATAAATCTTTCTATACCAAAGCACCAAACAGCAAAACTATACTAAAGATACATAAGGAACAATAATGCATGGATAAAATTGCAATAAAACCACAAAAATAGCGTAAATCAATGAAATAACAAAATAATTGATCCGGCAGCGTAATTAGTGGCCGAAATCGATTATCCAATAGTCACGCTGTCAAAATAACATGCTTTTAGGCAAAACAAACAGTACAATGAATAAGTAAAAAAAAAACAAAAAACACCTGTTTGTGAGTTTTTGTGTATACAGATCCGACTTGACAGCCCCCCTGTCAAGTCGCAGATCCGACTTGACAGCCCCCCAGTCTACCCTCCTGACTCTCTGCAGAGGCGGCAAAAGCCGCCGATGCAGAGAGAAGGGCTCAGCTGCAATAGAACGTACGAGGTACGTTTTTGGCAGCCTGAGCCCTGAACCGCCAGCACGTACGCCGTACGTGCTTGGCGGTTAAAGGGTTAAGGGGTGATATGATAACTATGTATAAATATATAAGGGATCATATAATAATCTCTTGAATGCTTTATTTATCAGTAGGTCCTTCCAGCTGTCATCCATTCCGAATTGAAGAAAGGAGGTTCCGTCTATATATTCGGAAGGGGTTTATTACAGTGAGAGCTGTGAAGATGTGGAATTCTCTCCCTGAATTAGTGGTACAGGCTGATACATTAGATAGCTTTAAGAAGGGGTTGGATGTCTTTTTAGCAAGTGAGGGAATACAGGTTTATGGAAGATAGCTCATAGTACAAGTTGATCCAGGGACCAGTCCAATTGTCATCTTGCTCAGAATTATTACATGGACAAAACCACAGTTCCTAGATATTTCTTTCTTGGGATTAACGCTTAAAAATTCAGTACACCAAGGATAAAAAAAACCCCATCTAACTTTGAACATACAAGGGCTCATGTGTTGTCCATGTGTCGGTGGCTTTCTATTATTTCTGTTATATAAAAAGGGCAAGTGTTTCCTAAAGATAATACAATTTGCCAAAAACTCTGATCTGTATCAGATGTGCATACAGCGGCCATAGAGATTGAAGCAGTAAATATTGCAAAATAAATGGACTGTTGGAGAAAGGGTAAGTACAAGCCTGTGGCTGTTCCTTTTAAATATTAACTAGATGAGTTCCTGTTGCATAGTGGTAAAATTACTGCCTACCAAGAGGCTTTAAGCGACATAACCCTGAAACCAAAATGTAGGGCTCTGAAGTTCAGCTCTGGAACGAAGAAGCTTTGATTATAAGTCCTCTGTGGGATCTTTGCAGATTGCGCTGATGATGAGATGAAGTTTAATCTCATTTTTTCCCCTCCCCGCTTGCCAGTACAGCACCACAAACCACAGTCAGTTTAAGGCAGCCTGGAAATCTCTTACATCTGGAAAAGCAATAATTCATGGGATTTCACTCGACAGTCATGACAGGCAGCAGGATGGCCAGAAACAACTGTCTCTTATGTTGTGCTATTTGCAAAAAGTCAAAATAGGAGGAGCAGGCACGGGACCACATCCTTCTTTAGCATATGCGAGAGGAACGAAATGCTTTTATTTTCTGCCAGATGCTTCATGAATAGGCCCTAAATATTACATAGACAGTAGCTATCACTTCCAAGCAAAATTCCTTGGTGTCTGCTTAGCTGCAAAGCATATGAAGGCCTATTGTCTGCCAAGGGGTCATGGTTACATTTGCAAAGATTTTATTTAGAGATATTTCACATTCTGCATTTTGATTTATAGACATTTGCACACCCCGCTGTTCCTAAATATGATACCATCATCTGAGCAGGATTATTTCGTGAAATGTATATGGGATTTAGCTCGAGCAACTTTTACAGGGAGGCTCGGAATGAGCAGCAAAGTAGCAGAATTTACTGTGGCACAGTTTGTGCTGTCAGGTTCCTGGCTGGTGTTTATGATTTCTGTGGAAGCAGAAATAAACATCTTCCCCTTAATGGCCCTCTTTATGTGTAGGCAGCAGGAGCTATCTGGTCTCTCAACAATAGCTGCTGCATTGGTTTGCCTCATTTCACATGGAAGCAATGCCTACAAATTAGTATTTCTGCCTTTCTGTCTCCCTTTCAAAAGAAGTCCAGAAAATGTATGATTCACTTGCTAATGTTTAGAAGGTTTGAATTCTTTTCTACATCTTTCGTCTGGCAGTTGCAGAAGCACTTACCAAAAATGGTCACAGCTTTAATAATCATTATACCTTATTAGGGGCTTTTTGTCTACCTTATCCCCCGTGATGCAGTCCAGACAGGGTTATGTACATCAACGCCTTGCTCTTCAAAAAACCTTTTCTTGTGTGTCAGCTGTATGCAATTAGTTCCGTTATTATGTGAGATTAATACATATACTCTTAGCTAATTATCGGTATTTGTGTTTCTATATATAAATATATTTCCTATACAGGTATGGGATATATTATCCAGAACACTTGTTCCAGGGTTACCAGATAATCCCCCCTATATTACGATAAACATACAAACATCTATACAAAAAACATCAAATAAGCCCAATAGCATTATTTTGCCACCAGCAGCTTAGTTACCTCCAAGGTACAGTTTTCCTATTACAGGAAAAAATATATTTTTTAGAAATTAGTTTTGCTTAAAATTTACTCAATAGGGGACGACCTTCCTGTAATTCTGAGCTTTCTGGGTAACAGGCTTCTGGAGAAGGGATCACATACCTGTAATGCAAAACTTACTTCTATTCTCTATATATGTATCTATTGCCGAACCAAGTATAAGGACACATCAAGACAAGTGCAGTCTGCACAGTACAATTTTCAGATGCAAATTGACATTTTTTTTACTCACAATGCAGCTCTCAAATTTTTGCTGAGGTTTTAAAAGAAATGCAAAAGGATTCTGGAACAGGACATAGGGCAGATGCAACAATGTCGAGTGCAACTATTTAGAAGTGCAACAATTGTCTTTGGTCACAGGTAGTTGCACTAATGTATTATATTTTCTGTAATTGTTTTTTTAATTATAAACTAAATTTGCCCAATGAAATATCTATCTATCTATCTATCTATCTATCTATCTATCTATCTATCTATCTATCTATCATCTATCTATCTCTATCAACTATCTATCTATATATCCATCTATCTATCTATCTATCTATCTATCTATCTATCTATCTATCTATCTATCTCTATCAACTATCTATCTATATATCCATCTATCTATCTATCTATCTATCTATCTATCTATCTATCTATCTATCTATCTATCTATCTATCTATCTATCTATCTATCTATCTATCTATCATCTATCTATCATCTATCTATCTATTTATCTATCATCTATCTATCTATCATCTACCATGTTTCAATCTGTCCATTTAATTAGCATACTTTATAAACCCTATATTTGTCATATGGAATATTTAGTTTCTTTATATATCATCTATCTATCTATCTATCTATCTATCTATCTATCTATCTATCTATCTATCTATCTATATATCTATATATCTATCATCTATCCATTATCTATCTATCTATCTATCTATCTATCTATCTATCTATCTATCTATCTATCTAAATGTCTGTCTGTCTGTCTGTCTGCCTGTCTCTCTCTCTCTCTCTCTCTCTCTCTCTCTCTCTCTCTCTCTCTCTCTCTCTCTCTCTCTCTCTCTCTCTCTGTCTATCCATCTCTATGTCTTTATCAAATATATAGACTTGATAAGGCTGTACTAGTTAAAAAAACAGTCATATAATTGTCTCACTAAAACATGTTTAGCTAACAAATGTTTTATAAAAGAATGTCACCCTGCATTGTATACACAAGCAGACAGAAAATATTTTTATTTAAATGAGACAACTGCTGTATGCCAAAGAAAAACAATCTCCTTGCCAAGCTATACATTGTTAACCTAAAATGTGTTCCATGTGGAAACAGAAAGACTGATATGACGGGAAGGCTGGCGATCTCAATTCAGCTGGCGTTATGCCTGCCATCTACACACACACACGCATTGGCTTCCAGTTTTACAGCTACAATTGGAAACACTGCACAGTTCCTTGTTGTTTTGTCTTTATTCCTTTTCCCCCCTATTTTGAAGACTTGCAGTAAATTTGCCAGTCTCCGTGCGACATGCGGGGAATTGCTCATAGTTTGTGTGGAAAAGAGAAATCCTTGCACATCAGATAACTTAAGGTGTCCATGGCGACAAATGCATTTTATTTAAAATATTCCAGAAGGAAAAATACATTGAGATGAATATCTCGTTTCCAACTATGTTCTGGCTTATATTACAGAGACAATGCACAGACAGACATTGCTGTAAACTGTCATCAGTGAAGCCAGACAGAATAAAAACCCTAATATAAATACTAGTCATGATGAGGCTAGTTTTATATGAATTGGCATCTGTTTAATAAAATGCTTTTTACAGGACAGTTCGTCACCAGGGTGTTGGCACTCTGCTGACTTTCTAAATCTATGAACTGTTTGGGATTTTTATTATAATTGTAGTTTTTGAAAAATAATTGTTCCTCATTGTCTAATGTATGGGAGATGGGAACTATGTGCAATTTGTGACTACAGTCATAGCTGATTGTTGGGTTTGTTCCTTTTATTATTATGCACATACTATTGACTCTGTACTTTGCAAATTAAGGTTAAATTATTCTTATCAGTCCCTACATCAACACAACGTACAATTTAATTTACATATCAGAGACACACACACAAGGGTCAGACACCAAATAACTCACCAGTATCTATTTCAACTATGGGAGGAAAATCACAAATGCTCTGCCTTGTTTGGAATCAAACCCATGAACTCAGAGTTGGAAAAAACAGACCTGTGCCTTCATGTTGAAATTATTTGCAAATGCAGGTTTGGTACTGTTATTTACATTTCGTGTTTACGCAAACATGGATTATATTATTATGAAGAAACAGGCAATGGGACAGATTTATTAAAGACATTTTTTTTTAGCAAAAAATGCATTTTTTTAATTGATAATCAGTTGCAGTATTTTCACTTAAATGCGATGCTTGTTTGTTTTTGAGAATTATCAATTTGTTAGAGTTCAGTGTTGGGGCTGAACTCTAATACCCCATGGAGCAAAATGACTGCCCAAAACAGTCAAACATATTGATCTTCAATGATAAATTTGTCAATAAATTTGTCAATTCATTAAACCCTTTCTTTATTTTCAGGAAAATTTTCTATGTGATAGGGAAATCGTTTAGTGAATACATGTTTTATACTTATCTATTTTATTGTAGAATTATTGTTTTCAATTTAGCCTTTTTGATGGCTAAATCAAAAAAGGCTTGTCCCTGATATTACAGTTTCTACACAAAAACCTTTAGGTACTGTATATCAGGAATCACCAGAAACCCATAGGTATGAAATGTCAAATTTGACATATTTTTGGAAATTTTAAAAAATTCACCATAACATCTGCAATTTATTAAAACAAGTTTTAGCTTATACTTCACATTGGTGAACATTCACATTGTTTCACCAAGTATAATTGTGATACTGCACACCTTGAAAGTGGGTCAATTTATCAAGAGAACCCATTTATTTTATTTCACCAAAAGTAATGTAACTTTTATTATAAGTACAGTATATAGCAGCTACTTTATCATCTTATTACCTATGTCATATTTCCCATGCCAATATTCCACATGCACTATTGCTTTATGAAGTTATTAATAAACATACATGGTAATACAAATGTGTACTTACATAAATTATATAGCGAAATGTGGGTACATTATGCTTACAATAGCATAATTGCGATTTTCAGTAAATGTGCTATGTTGCTTCAAATTATTCAAATTTGGTCAAGGAAAACATTTGCACTTTACTAAATGGTCTTTGAATATTTGGCTGAGCTTGGGGATATAGTTCAGAGGCCTCCAGAGCTAAGCTGCATATATTAACATGTTGGCATGGTTTTAGCTCTAATGACAAGTTTAGATTCTAATGCAGATCCCTTCTTTTCCCCTTTCAAAAATTCTCATGATAGGAAAATGAAAAGCAAGAAAAAATTATTAGATATCAAAAGTCCTTTTTCTTTAAAAATGTACATGCTGATATTTGTTGAACAATTGTAGACTCATACTCATAATCATTTAGGGGTATATTTATCAAAGAGTGAAGTTAGAGATTGCCCAGTCTGCTAGAGAGAAATACTGCCTCTCTCCATTAATTTCTATGGCATTTTTAAAGGCGTATTTATCAAAGGTCGAACTTTCACCTTCACCCATTGATAAATACTCTTTTAAAAATCTCATAGAAATGAATGAAGAGTGGCGGAATTTCACTCGAGAAGACTGTGGTGATCTTAGACTTCACTCTTTGATAAATATACCCCATAGAGTTATGAGTAGATGTCTACAATCCATGCAAGTTGCTTTGGCTTTAAACGTGAGTCTGAGTTTTCAGCAGTGCTGTAAATATTTTTCCTGCCTGGACAGATCCGGTTGTATTAGGATGCCCGAGAGCTTCGAATAACATCAACCGACTCTGATGCTCTCAAGGTAAATAAAAATACACTTCACTGAACCAAAAATATGAAAAAAAAAGACTGCAGCTCAAAATGATCAAAAAGGAGATTGAAGCAAAACTGGCTTAATTTAACCCTTTGAACACAGAAGATCAATTCCAGGCTTCTTTGGTATCCATAAGATAGCATAATATGTTTTAACATGATTTGCATACATGCATACATGTCATTACCTGTAATGCAGAATTGACAGGAAAACCTTTGTCCATCAGTGGGGTGTCTTTATAGTTTACCTTTATGTCCCCCCAGCATGATAATACTGTGATGCAATCATGCAGCATCGCTTTAGCCCCCTCTTCCTGCTTTCTTGAGACGTCTTAAACATTAGCACATTTCCAGCACTCTACTAGCAATTCATTCATCACATCTTTCAAGCAGAAAAAATGGCCCTCCGATACATCTCAACAATGCACCTTGTGTACTGAAATTAAATGGTAACATTGCAATATCAAAGCACTTTTGTATTTCAGATATGTTCATACTGAGTTTGTTTTCTCCTTTTAAATGCCCTCATAAAGCAGATGTATAGCACTGATACTGTAATATAATGACCAACATCTGGCAAGTAGAGATGGAAACAGAGGAATCTATCTCATAATATTTTTAAAAGGGGATTTCTCAACCCTTACTTCCTTGGCATTTGAAGCTTATATCCGCAATCCTATTTTGGTGCATAGTTTTCAGCACATCATGTATTGTAATTAGGGATACAGAGAGCTCTATTCATAACTGTATATTTGTCTGCTTCTTTTTATGTGATACAATAGCCAAAGTTAAAATATATTTGTTTTAACTAGAATCTTGCCTCTGCAAATGGTACGAATGGATACCCAGTTAGGATGGTTACATTTATTAACACTCCAACTGCTGTTTTAGCAAGTATTGTGATATTATGTGACAGAATAAAATGATCTACATAGCTGTGGAACTGATATTATGCTCCAAAATAAATAATTGCCAGCACTGTTTATAGGTGAAAAGGATAGCTGATTTTCAGCAGTCTTTTATCACTTTGCTGGGATACAGACCGTGAAATAGTCTTAAGAGGTAGATTTCCTTAGCTTTAGAAGAAATAGAGTAGAATAGAAACCAAACCTCAGCGTATACTTAAGCAATCCATATCAGCATATCATGAATATAGGTTAATACATTTTAAGTTAAGTTATGTGCAATGAGGGATCACAAATGAGAGGTGTGCTAACCCTAACATGTTTGTGTTCCAAACAATGCCTCTCGTAAGGAGACTTGGAGACCTGTTTATGAAAATTCAAGTTTGTAAATTTTTTGAGACTTTGTTTATTTGAATAAACTCATAATTTTACCAAATTCAAATGTTTGATTGTCTATTATTAGCACAAATGTTTTTAATTTGAAGCATTGATAAATCAGCCCAATTGTTTATGTCTGAAGTACTTTTTTTTCCTGAGAACCCACCAGTGGATTAATCTGCTATATTTGACTTGGATTTCTTCAACGAAAATAGTATCAGAAGCTGGTAGTGATGAGCAAATCTGTCCCAAAGCCACAGGAAAATTCATAAAACACAATGAAGCCAAAGCATTTTTTCACTGCATTTTTCTATGACGGAAATTTTTGCAAAATTTTATAGGCTAATAGCAAAGTGTGGAATTTTGACACAAATCCATGACTGGCAAAAAAAAATACACTCATCAATAGAGACTGGAGTCTAAAGTTACTACAAGAGAAAATATGGGGCTTGTACCCTTGGTAGAGGTGAAATAGGCATAGTCTGAAAAATTTTGAGCATATCCTTATTTGCTATCCTAGATATTTCTAGTTTGAAGGGCAGTTTGGGTTTATATTAGGGTAGATGGATATATAATGACCCAGATATTCTTGAAACTATAGAAAGATGACTATTGCAACGATATTTTGATATCACTTATGTGGAATCTTATTATGAGGTTATCGGGCCTGAAACAAGTGTTGTAGCACAACTAAAATGTCTAAATGTCTAAAATCAGACATTTAAGAACTATGAAGTATTCAGCCATTTATAATTTACAGCTTATTATACAGTGGGCAAAGGGATTGCTTAATTGTTTTGACCATGCTCAGCCAGAAAGGAAATACTTTACTTTCATTTTTCAAATGTAACCCTGTTTAGTGCAAGAAATAGCAAAAACCATGTATTTCCTAATTTAAATAATAGGCAAATTGTAGAACTCATGATGAAAGTGGGGTGTAGTGGCCATTTAATTATTATCTACAGTATAACATTCAAGAAGGCCTTTATAACTAAATGTGATGAAATCTGACTCTAGGCCTATAGCACAAGTTCGTTGAGTTGACCACAGGAGTTTCTGCTGTCACATTTTCCCCATGCTAAAAATGTAGAGCCAAAATGCCTCTAGAGCTAATTGTGAAAATGCTGTATAAACCTTAGCATGAATAATTGTCAAGTTATTAATATCCATAGGTGTGTATTATTGTATTTTAAAGCAAACATCAAGAAAATGCATTGCATTTTAATGTGACTTATTTTTGTTGGGGTAGAATTACTCAGGCATTAGGGGCAGTGTTACCAAAATGTGAGTTAAGAGCTCACCACATAAAAATTGGAATTTTTACAAAAATATTTATCAAATAGTCAACTCTCACCCACTCACCCTCTCAACTCTCACCCACTGATAAATACACTTGTAAAAATCCTATAGGAATAAATAGAAAGTGGGTGAATTTTTTGTGGTGAGTAGAGCTTTTTTTCGGCAGTCATGGATTCACAGGGAAATTCTGCATTTCACCATCTGCGAATTTTTTCGCGAAACTGTGGCAAAAATTTACAGTGGAAAATTTTGGCAAGACAAAAAAGTCACAGAGACAAAAATTTACTTCAAAGCGCTTCGCAAATTTTTCATTGTTTCATGAATTTTTCCACAAATTTTTCAGTGAAGAAAAATGGGACAGATTCGTTCATCACTAGCGGTGAGCACATTTTGATCAACCATTTTGATTAACGTAATCTTTAAAAACGAACCCATACAATGTTTGGGCTGCACATGATTTGGTGGAAATGAAAAATAAAATATTTCTTGATAACTCGGCAATATGCAGTTGTTAAGATGTAACAGTTACATCCTATAAGAAAACAGTTTCTGTTAGAACGATGGCACATCTGATCTCTATTGGAAGTTTGAGTTTTGTAGTTGGAAACTAATTTGATGGGTTTTGATTTCAGAAGAAAAATGTTACCACCTAAGAAATTGGAAATAAATACTCACCCGTTGTTAATGTTGCATAAACGACTTTGTTAAATGGAAAATGTTGCAGTTTTTTCCCCACAATGTGCATTTTTTCAGAATTCCAGAATAATCATGTGTATGGTAAGTTGCATCAACTGTGGCCTGCACAGCATACACCAAAATTATAATACATTTTGGTATGCACAATGATTTAAATCATTCGCCCCTGCATTTGTGTAACAATGGCATGTGCTGCTAATAACACCGTTAGCATCTGATTCACTTGGTGCAAGTCAGTTGTGGTTATTGGTGCAACCCAGGCAACACTACTTTACTACCAGTACCAGGTTGAAGGTATTTCCAAGGTTGCCTCGTGCCAATGTGCATGTAACTCATTAGAGCAGACTGAAATCAACCTTCAGAAGTTCATATTTTTTCCTCTTTATAACTGCTGCTTAAACATCTACCTCAACTTTGAATAATAACTCTCTTTAATTACTGTTTCAGAGATGATTGTTTTAAAAGGGCCAAATAATCAAGAAGATGTTTTCTGTAGGTTTAACCTCAAGTGCCTTGTGATTACCTTACCACCTGGAAGAAAGCAGTAAGTAATCAACAAGCTAAAAATAAGTATACAAGTACCCTAACCGACTCCTCTCATTGATGCACATTATCTGTTTGTTAAGAAAAATCAGAAGGCATCAACATAGATGTATTAAAAAAAGAACACCTCCTGAGGAGTACATCATTTTTTTTGGCTTTGTTATGTAATGAATTTTTCACCTTCTATGTGGGAAGGACAAGGGTCTTCCTATTGCATCTATATACATGTGAGAACTGAGCATGTAAATATTGCTTCATAGGTTGTTTGCTTGAAAATCTAGGAGGTCTTTGTTTTTGTTCAGAAATATTCTCTCTCTTATAACTCAACCCAACAACATTAGGATATAGTGGCATTCTGAAAGTTGTAGGTCAAAAAGAAACAGTGGACGGCTTTCTGGCAATGTACATTGGATTAATATTCTTAAAATCCATGTGTATCATTTACTTTTGACATGTGTAAAAATACGCGACTTTGATTACTGCACCTCATATTGTAAGACTTGCCTGCATCTTGTAACCTGTGCAGCAAGAGATGCACCCCATAAAGCAAAATAGGGAAAAAGCAAAATAGGAAAACCTTATAACCTATTTCTCACATAAGCTGTACAAATAAGTATTTCTGACTTTGGCGATGTATCCTAATGGATCTTCCTGCACAAGTTGTGTAGACAAAGTCCTCAGCTGTGGCTTGTAGAGCTGTGATATAGAAAGCCATATTCAAAAATAAATATCCTGATGCTTAGATACTAGGTACTAAGCACTGAGAAGGTCATGCTAAGTACTGGCAGCACTGAAAAGGTCATGTTTGAAACAAAGGTGAATCAATGAATACACATGTACAATACACCATATTTAAAATATAGACATATCACTTGGTTATATACCAAAAGAGGTCATGTTTTTTGCCTTGGTTCAAAGGTGGTAAGGTCTTTGTTTTTATTTCCACCTCACTCACTTTGTTGCTTGAATATGTTTATTCCACAACAGTTATAATAAAAATTCTAGATAATAAATTATTTATCCTGCAAAATGTTATTGGTACCTTGAAATGTCCAAGTTTATAAAGGAGGTTTTGTATTGTATTTATTTATGTATTTTTTGTTTCAACAAATCTAAGCACATTTGACTTTACATTTTTAGAGGGCAACTTTTTCATCATGTTTCTTCAATGAGAGTTGTCACCAACAGAAAACCTAAATGTCCATACTTAGAAAAATATAGTGCATTAAATGACAATAATTATTTAACTCTTCTGTCAGACACTTCAATATACCAGGAAAATTAGGGCATTGTACAGTTAGCAGAGCATGGTATTCTTGGTGCAATGGACCAAACATTCTAGATATGATTTTTGAGTTGAAGAGGATATCCAAAGTGTCATTATTGCTTCTGCTTTCTCAGCATTCCCAGAGGCCGTTATACATCATTTACTTAGCTCCAAGAAACATAGCCATCTTTAACGTAGGTAGCACACCACAAGGCTCTAGCAAAATATATAAAACACTTTTCTTGAAATGATAATACCAATGACCATGTTTTTGCAGAGTAGATTTACCCAAAGCATCCATGAATTATTTTTCTGGTAATGAGATATGTCTTAGAGTGGCAGTTTACTGATTAAAGCAATGTATTATATCAATGCTTGTTTATTCCATATTAATTGCATCTGCTAAAAGAGATTTAATTACAAGTGATATGTTTATTAATCAATATTAGATAACTTGCTAAATCTTTTGGCCTCTAGATAATAAAGCACCAGTTTATGATTATTTCAGTGTCATCACGATGAATAACCACTGAAGATTTACTTTCTTGTTTACCTCTAAGGTCAAAGCATAATGTTAAAATATTTCATAAACAGACATTATCCTAAATATATTTGAGTTGTCGGCTCAATATCAATTCTGTCTCCTTTATACAGTATGACTTTGACCTAAAGTTATAAAAGGGTACAAAGTTCCTCTATGCATTTAGAGAGAATGGGAGGACGATGTTTTTTGTTTCCATACATATTTATATTATGAGCATGTCATCTGGTCTGGAACTAGGGTTAGGCAGGTGCCTAGAGCGCAACTCAGGGATGGGGACACATTTCCAAAAGAAAGTTAGATATACTGCATGATATCCTTTGTTCCCTATTCTGAAAGGGAGAGTGGAAATAGTTCATGGTTTAGGGAAGTGAGAAGAAGGGGGACTTTTTGTGATGATTGGGTGGTGGAATAGCAAGTGTGGGAGTAGTGAAAATGAACAGTAGCTGACAGGGGGGGACACAAAGTACTTGCCTTTGGTGCTAGTACCTCTTGTCCCAGCTCTGCATGTCATTTGCTTTTCTTCTAATGATAACCTAAATTGTAACCTTTACTTTGTGCTTCAACCTTTACATTAACCATTAGTATGTTATTTTCTTAGCAACTTTTTGGCATTGGCATATGGAAGGGATATATGCAGTAGTAATTATTCACTTTGTGTGGGGGAGATGTGCCCAACTTATATACATGGTAAGAAAATGTTGGGTTTCCATGTCCTTTAAAAATGCTTATTATAGATATGCCAAGTTAATCTGTTAAAGTTCCGTTTAGTCCCTTGTCAATGGTACTGAAAATAAAATGTCTGTAGACACTGACAGATCAAATTTTTTTGTCCAGGCAGAGTGAGTGTGATTTGATGGGATTACAGACCAGTAAAAACGGCGTCCTGAGGAAGCCATGAATTATTTGCCAATAATGCTGAATACAAGTTAAAATACCCAACTATTAGGACACAGACACATGCTGTGATTTGGGGCAAATCTCTTCAAGAATCTATTCTTTGGGGGCGACTAATCTCCCCGAACTGCCTTCCCTGCCTTCCCGCTGCCCAGAATGAAAATCGACGGCGGGATGGCACTGGGAGCGTTTCATGTTCCAAAGTCATAGAAGTTTCCTTGTGAGGTAACTTCGGACAACTTCGGAAAATGAATCGTTCCGAGTGCCATCCCACCGACGAATTTGGGTTTGGGTAGATAAGTCGCCCCGAAGAAGAGTAGATTTGTCTCCGGGCTACTAATCTCCCCGAATCGCAGCGTGTCTGTGCCCTTATGCTGCATGTATGGTCATGTTTAGCTGTAAAAATATACTCATAGCAGTAATGCTGAATACAGGTTAAAATACCCAGCTATCTCAGTCTTGTAGAAAAATTCTGTAAAAGAAATCTGTAAGCAGAGGTATAGTAGCTGAACAGCTCCACCATTCATTCTCACCAAGGAGCATTAAAAATTCTGATTTGCTTTCTAAGAAAGGAAACGTATTTGTCCTTGAAGATTAAAGCCTGTAGTTTCTCTAACAGAGACTTTAATTAATGGAGCTAATCCATTAGACTTAACCTTTTCACGACTGTAGCTTTTTCTACTCTTTGATAGTGAAATCTTGAATGGAATCTGATATCATAAGGCTAGTGTAAAACAATTTTTGTAGCTCCAAGCTATCTTTTGATATTAAGGGGCCGATTCACTAAGGGTCGAATTTCGAAGTTAAAAATACTTCGAAATTCGACCCTCGGATTGAAATCCTTCGACTTCGAATATCGAAGTCGAAGGATTTAGCGCTAATCCTGCGATCGATCGATCGAAGGATTTTTCGTTCGATCGAACGATTAAATCCTTCGAATCGAACGATTCGAAGGATTTTAATCCAACGATCGAAGGAAAATCCTTCGATCAAAAAATCACAGGCAAGCCTATGGGGACCTTCCCCATAGGCTAACATTGACTTCGGTAGCTTTTAGCTGCCGAAGTAGGGGGTCGAAGTTTTTTTTAAAGGGGAAGTACTTCGACTATCGAATGGTCGAATAGTCGAACGATTTTTCGTTCGATTCGTTCGATTTCGTTCGAATTCGAACGAATTTAACCAATTCGATGGTCGAAGTACCCAAAAAATACTTCGAAATTCGAAGTATTTTTCATTCGAATCCTTCACTCGAGCTTAGTGAATCAGCCCCTTAATGTGTTGGTAAGGGACATGCAAAAACATTTTGGTTTGTTTGCTAGAAATAGTTGCTCACAACATCATGGCACTATGAAAATGGTCCCCCATCATAAGTAAATGGAAAGAGTATGAGTATGCTATTACTCTGCACCAAATGGTGTGAAGAAATGACCCTCCAGAGAAATAGACACTTGGGGATTTTGTTCAGCATTTGTTTTATGTCGACACATTTTTTTCGTTAAATTAGAACACATATGAAAAAATATCCTACAATAAGTTGCATTTTTTCTTTTAAAATGGAACCTTCATGTTTAAACGACTACATTTTCTTAAATTTTCAGCAAAAAGGTGTTAGTGTTGTGTTTCTGCTCTTAACACGATGCTAATGTTGTCACAATTACAGGTTTTTATTCAATTTATAATTGATTGAGGGAAACCATATCTATCGAATGACCTGAGTTAACATTCAGAATTATCTACTTCCTTCATAGTGATATAGACTACCCGTAAATAGCATTATGTTTTTATCTATATGAATACACATTTTATATCTTATTTGTGAATATGCAGATTCTATAAAACATGGCTCAAAGCATAGCTTGCTAGGCTTTTATATATGCATCTCCATGTAATAATGTCCATGTAACGATGTTCAGACTGTATACAGTTGTGAATTATATAGAAAGCAATTTTTCTATTTTTGTTCTTCAGAATCAAGTTTCCATGACAACTTTAATTTGTTTGTCTCGTGCTAGTATCATTGACTGTAAGACATGATAAGAAATTTGCTTTCAAGGGTTCTACTCATTTATTATCTCAACCTTCTCCTTTCAACTAAAAGGTTCAGAAGAAAAAATACTTATTTTGAAATATATTTAACAATTATCTCATGAGAATTACATTTTATATGGTTGTAATAATAAGGAAGGCATAGCTGAAACTTTGAAGGGCAAACTGTTATTAATAATTCTGCAAAAATGTTATCATCTACAATTAATTTTTTTCATTTGTTTTTGTTTATTAATTGGAACAGCTAATGGCTATGCTTAATGTTTTTGTAAAGGTTTCAGTCAACTGAGTAGAACATATCCATTCTACTGTTAAACTAGGGATATTATGGCCCTATAATGAGCTAATAAATAGCTGTACCATATTAAAGGATGTATTATGTTGATTAAAAGTTTTGTGTCATAGGGCAAAATTATTTTATGATTCTAGATGCATCAAATGACAATGAAAATAAATGGTAGTGTTCCTGAATTTTCAATAGATGGGGAAGCCCTAATATTAACATATGTTCTAGGAAAATTTTGAATATTTCAACAACAAATGAAAAAAGCACTAATGAATATATACATTTGATTAAAAGATTGGAGCATTTATATTGAACACAGTGCTTCAACATTTTTTGGATGGAGACAGTACATGGACCATACAATGGACCATACAAACTAGTACATGGGCTATACAAGCTAGTAGTCATTTTTTTTCCATGCATACACTTCTTGAGCTTCTTTATCAATTCAGGTCATTTGGGTCATTCAGGTCATCAGTTTGGTCATTTGACTCATTTACTGAACTGCTTCAGTTCATTATTTTTTTGCAGTCTTGCATGTTCTTCTTCCTTCTGGTCATGCTGCGACATTTCACAAGGGTTGAGGTTAAGGATTTGACTCTGCTGTGTTAATACACAATTTAATTTCTTACTTTAGCCATTCTGTCACATGTGTGGTTTATATATTTCTTATGTCTTAATCCCACATTCCTTTCATTTCGACAACTGAACTGATATTCTGCTGTAGAATTTTATGGTTTAACCCAGAATGAATGATTCATGTAATGATTGTGAGGC
The DNA here is from genome assembly GCF_017654675.1 of Xenopus laevis. NCBI lineage: Eukaryota > Metazoa > Chordata > Amphibia > Anura > Pipidae > Xenopus > Xenopus laevis. The sequence goes on along the minus strand of NC_054381.1, from coordinate 131,794,747 downwards.
AACTTTGAAGGTTTTTTTTAATTTCCTCAAAGCCACCACAATTCTCCACAATTATTAGAAATCAGTGCTTTGATTTCAGTAATTATAATGTTGCTAATTTGTGTCCAGATATTTTCCATTTTATCTCATCAGTCCACAAAACACTGCTGCTATGTTGATTATCAAGAAGGCAATATTAAATGCTCTGTCACTAGGGAGGGGCCTTGTTAGACTTGTATGTCAAAAAAAAAAGATGTGCGTCAAAAAATTTTGCCTGCGTGACAAAAGGTTTTTGTCGCCCATAGACTTTAATGGGCGTCGGCGACATTTCGCCAGCGGCAAATTTTTGACGAAACTGGTCAAATTCGCCCATCCCTATCTGAACTAAATTATTACAATGCAGCTGTTAGGAAATGTTTGGAATCAAACTCTGGTCTGTGTTTTGAACTGTGTTTGCATTAATCCATTGAGTCACTACAGGCTGCTCCATATTCTTCATGTACAATACATCCGATATTTCTCCCTGCTGCTTTATTGGCTCTGACTACCTTGATAACTACATGTGTTACTGATGCATTAATTAAGGGCCCTTATAAGTCTGCTCCACAGAACTCCCAGTTGCTAGGGATGTAGCGAACCGCCGATAATGTGTTCGCGAACGCCGTTCGCGAACACCGGCAAAAAATGCGAACAGTTCGCGAACAGTTCGCGAACTTCGAACATCCGAAAATCGTTCGATTCGAACGATCGAAGGATTTTAATCGTTCGATCGAACGATTTTCGTTCGAATCGAACGATCGAAGCCATTCGATCGAATGATTTCATTCAATCCAATGGCTTCGATCGTTCGATTCGAACGAAAATCCTTCGATTTTAGCGATCGAATGGTCGAATGGTCGAACGATTTTGACGCGAACGCCTATTGGCGAACGTCGCGCGACGTTCGCGAACTTGCGGCGGACGCGAACAGCCGATGTTCGCGCGAACAAGTTCGCCGGCGAACAGTCCGCGACATCCCTACCAGTTGCTTGTCTCATCTAGCCTGTGATTCTGCAATTCCAGTTCCAATATCCCTATCTTATTCCCATGTCCCTGTCTGACTCCTGCATAGTTCCTTGTTTCCTGCCTGGTTACTCATTCTTGTTTTCCAGTCTCCATCTGTTGCCCAATTCCTATTTGCTGGGGATTCCCTGGTTCTGACTTCCAGCCTGTTTCTTGACCCAGGGGCCAGATTTTGAGAAGCGGCGCCCCAAGGCCGCATGGTCCAGGTGCCGGCTTCTTTTTGCGAGCCTCCCCCTGCTGCCGCCGCTTGGTCCTAGCACCGGCCCCACTGCTGCTGCATAGTTCTAGCCCCGCGTGTGCGAACGAACGCACTTTCAAGCACCAGAGCACTGGGAAGCTTTGAGTCCCCAGTGCTCCTTAGGGATGCGGCTGGGCGGCATGCCCCTAAAATTTTGCTTTGTGGCCTCACCACAAATTCGGGCCTGTCTGGCAGTCTTGACACCCAACCTGTTATCCGGACTCTGGCTTTGGCTGCCACTAGCCTCAACTGTATGCCTGTATTGGACTATTGTTTCTCAGTTTGCACTTTTTGTTATTTTCATTAACTGTTCATTAAATCTATTTACACCAAATAATGGATTTTGGCTTCTTATTTTTCTAGAATATTTTTGTATGTTTTGAGATATGCTTGTTACATACATCAGAAGTTAAAAAAGCTTTTGCTGTCCTGAGATACCCCCTTATATACCCTTAAGTGCTCACAGGCACTTAATCATACCCTATGAATAAGTGCCTGCAAACGAAAAAAATAAGGCTACGTTTGCTTACTCCTTGTCTAAAATAAAATCTGCAGTTCCTTATATATATATATATATATATATATATATATATATATATATATATATATATATATAGATAGACTGTTGATGGTGTCCATGTATGAGGGATTCTCGATAAACTGATGAAGAAAAGTAAGGTTTTATTTTATTCATAAATACAGTCTCTTGTATCACAAGAATTACTACATGAAATCATTTACATATGGAAAAGCATTAAGATATAACCAGGTATGATGATGCTCTAAAAGCAACATAAATCCTATAAAAGTTATTATCTACTTAGGCTAATTTGTGCTTTATACATGTAACAAAACAAAATGTGTTGATTGTTTTTTTTTTAAAAGAAAGAAGAGACTCAAAAACGAATTACATTACAACAGTATACAATACGTCAGCACTGGACCATATGTCAGTTGTTGTAAACTATTGCAAATAAATACAGTCCTTTTCAATGTAAAAGCATAGGTGTTTCATTAACAAAATGGCAATGCTAAAGAAACATAAATTTATCAGAGGTTGTTTTTTCCATAAAAGCAATTACAAGATCATGGGTGATGGATTACATAAATTTTCACATTCATTGTGCACAGAAACATATTATCAGTCACAGTTTATTTAAAACAGCAGCAGGAGAGCTGGGGGGACAGTGAAAGGGACGTCAGTGATGGCAAGAAAGCAAATGGAAAGCAGATAAAGAGATAGTATATAATGGTAAAACAGCAGAAAGATACAAATGCAATCACAGACTCTGACGGAAGAACAAACAATTAAATAGAAATGATGGTTGAGTATAATAATCAGTTACAGAGAAACTGTAACTACACTATAATTTGTTAAAACAGTGTGTAAACATACACAATTATATATACATATAAACAGGTCTATGTACTGCCAGCTGTGTATTATACGCTGTTTTAGTCATAAAGGAATTCCATAAAATGTAGCTTCACTGATATGATATCTAATATTATAGTAAAATCAGTTATTACATAGCTGTTGCATTTTGAAATATTCATTTTGCATTGCATTGCTGTGGAGGTGTAATATCACAATGAAAGTAAAGATTTTGGCCTCTGAACTTGTCCCTGTATCAACATGTTTAGTACTTCTTCCTTTTGCCTGAGAGAAAGTCTTTGATTGAAGCCGTCAGCTAATCAATCATTTGCTGCTACTATGGTAAACGCTATAATACAGTTAAAAAAATAATTTTTACCTCTGTAAACAGAACATATTCTGAATTAATACTTATGTTCAATACCTATGTCTTATTATTTTATTTTAGTGAACTATATTTGGCTGCTCAGCAGTCCTATACATATTGTTGACTATATTTGACTTTTCAGACATCCTCTACAAATGAACTTATGTAGGTATGAAAGCAAAGATATCCAGACCGGCTTCAGAATTTATATTAGGTTTTATAAATTGAATATTGTAAGTCAGGGAAAAACCTTTTTCTACACGTTGGAAAGTTTTAGTTGGATTGCTGGCATGGAAATAGCTGTATCTGCTATAGTCTGCTCATTCCTAGATAGAGGGATCACAAGAACTAGTCCCTTGCAGCATGTTTCTCCAGTACTGTACTATACTGGGCTCCCTCCAATACTCTATTTAAATAATGTGTGTGTCTCAGGTGAATAGAGATATTATTTATTGTTATCTAACAGCTAACTTTAGAGGGGTATTTATTTTTACTTGGGTGGAATTTAAGAAACATTTTCATACAGGGCATGGCTGCACTCTGCACTCTGCACCTAGTGCTAGCCTGGACTGGAAATCTGGTGCTAGGGGCAGAGTATAGTGGTCACAGTGCTGCCCTTACCTTACCACCTTCCATGGGGCAGGCATTAAATATAAGGCTCAATTGTGGCTTTTGCCCACCAGTGCTAACTGAATAACTCACTAATTAGTCGATCTGTAGGGGGTAGGAGGGGAAATACATACATGCAACCTCCTGACAACCATTTATGAAGAGCTGCAAAGTGCAGGCAGTGCTGTATTCATTGGGCAGCACTGTATTAATTGGACACCATTGTATTCATTGGGCAGCACTGTATTCATGAGGAATATGTGATCCCTTTTTGAGTACAGACACCTTCATCAATTCTTCTATGTTTAGGGCAGGGCACAAGGTAAAAGGAAAAATGACAGATTTAGCCAATTTATGCTTTCTGATTATTTTGCCCAAAACATTTACTGCACATTGGGGGGGGGGGTTATTTATCAAGGTCGGAATTTATCTCAGTATTTCTAATATCCAACCCTGAGCAACTCCGAATTCCCAAATGGAACTTATTTATGAAGAAAAAAGCCCAAAAAAATAGGGTTGGGCAAAACTCCGAAAACTTCAGAGCTTTCCCCGAAAACTCTGAATTGTTTTTCGCAAAAACTGTGAGTTTTCAGAGTTTTTTGTGCCAAACCCCTGAAATCATCAGATATCGGTATGGACATCAGCGCAGACACTGGGACCTTCCCCATTGACTTATACAGGCCCTCGAGAGCTTTTAGTTGCCAGGGTTTCGGATTTGGAGTTTTTAGACTCAGACTTTAATAAATCTTTAAAAATTCATAGTTTTTTATATTTGCCCCGAAAACTACAAATTATTCAAGGTTCGGATATTCTGAGCTTGATAAATAACCCCTGAAAGTTTACATTCAACTATAATTGCACTGCTGGCTACTTCTCATTCATAAGGTCCCTTGTACCCAATTTCTATTACACTAGGGCTCATCCTCCATTGAGGTCTACCCTTCACCTATAGTAGTGTGGATTTCTGCCATATAACCTTTTGGGAGGAATGCGCTGATAATATGCACCTTTGTAAGGAGAAAATCAATGAGAATCAATACTCATTGGCTCACAAAATTCACCTGTCCACAGAGAGTAAATTGGTATATATATTGATATATAGAAACATATATTGCTGTTTGTTCTGGATTATAAAATGTTACTTTTAAACCTAGTTATTTTTACTCCATGTGGTAAGAGTATCATTTTAAACATGCTTTGGTAGAGGTTCTGAAGCATTAATAGTTTTTGGTCACTGTTTCATTTGTGAGGGCAGCCCAGGGCTAATCAACCCTTTTACGTATACATCTGAATGTTCCCATTATAGAAGGGAGGAATAATCAATGTATGTGTGTACGTTACTGTTTTGTAATTTATTTATGCTACAATCATTATATGTCAAATTATGCACAGCGCTTTTCAAAATATATTAAAAGTGCTGTGCAAATGGGTGGTGGTATATGCTATGGATTATTACCACTAATATATATATATATATATCTTGGATAAATATGCGGACTGCATTTGTATGATTAGGTTTGATCTGTGCAATTCCGCATGACACATTATAATGACATACCGCCTGTGAATTTATGGTGCCGGTTTGTGATTATTTAATTCATTTTTAAAGGTATTGTCCTTGTTTGTGACCTGACAGCTTGGTACACATGTATGGTACATGCTTCTGATATGATTATGCAGAGTAATGAGATTTAGTGGACACAACTGGAGTGATTAGTAATTATCCCTAGCTATGTTTCCAGCATTTATACAAGTTTGCACTGTGAAGGCAGGCATACTATTTTGCAATTTACTTGCTTTTTTAAAATATATACATATTTTTTTCTTAGAAAAAGATGCTATAAAAAACTCTTTTACTCTACATCCACAATCAGTTATTAAAGATCACTGCTAGGATGGTGGTTCAGGGTTTAAATACTTATTTAGGTTGCCTCTCCAATTAGAAGCCTTCTTATCAGGAGTCCTCTTTTTCAGCTCTAGAAGGACGGGGAAGACTCCACAAGCCCAGTGCTGTGTTTTGGACTCTCCTAGGTGCTATATCCCCGTAAACTTGCAATGAAGAGCAAGTGGATTGAAGATTCCTGGCATATTAATTAAAGAATGCACAGCAGAGAAATCTCCTCCATTTCTGTGGGGGTAAAGCCATTGCTAAGTTTTGGTTGGTCAAGCAAGCAAGTTATTGCATTGTAAAGCTGCTATAAGTGTGTTAAAAACTATTGTCCCCTTTGTTTTAACCAAGGAATAAATTCTTTTTTATAACATCTCACAATATTCTGCTGTATGCAAACTCAGAACCCAGATTTTCTTTTTTATAAATAAGTTTGTTTTATCATTTTACCTTTTCTTCCTAGCAGTGATGATTTGAGACCGTTCAACAGCTTTACTTTTGCATGCAGCTTTTTTTTTAACTTATTGGGTCAGTTCTTGTAGCTCTCTGTAGTGTCATTATACCATAGGTGCTGTCTTGTGTTTGTACAGCGGCTCCTGCTACTTGATTCCACTTCATCTGCTTCACGGACACAGACATTTGTTAGGCTTATTAGCTCAGCAGGAGCCTTATCATATTTTGTATCTTAGGTCGTTGGAGATGTCAAGAGATGGAAATGCTGTGTATCTTTTTATCCTCCTTTCAAACACTTTCACTTGCAGCCCAAGAGTGCATTTGGATTCAATAGTGTCCTGCTACCTAGCTACCGAGATCTCTTTAAATATGTCTAGCTTTGCCATCTGTACCAATAACGCTGCAAAGGCTTAGCCATGATTAGGCTGTCAAGATTTATTAAGTTAAAAAGTATCAAAGTTTCTTGCTGCAACCCTAGACCTTTTAAGAGTCCACCTTCTTTTGTATTCCTTCTCCCCCAACACCACAGCCAATGTGCTTCACTTGACCTTGACCAATAAATGCACCCAAGGAACACTAATGAATTTGGGCCAATTCATCTTGGAACTCCAAATTTAATCAAGCTGACATGCCGGGGAAAGCAGCCTGTAATTAACTCCTAGCATTTTAGGCATTCCGTAAATTATTGTAAACGAAACATTTTTCATTTCCGCGTGTGCTGTTGACCACTTTAGGATGTGACTGGCATGGCTGAAAATGCAGAGAATTCTGTTTCATAACAGAATTAAACTGCTTGATGTTCAAACTCTCAGAATTAGTAAGGAGATTGCACTTTGTGTATTTGATTATTAAATAAGGCTAAAATCGTTATGAAATAAAGAACCTCTTAGGGTACCCTTAATTAGTGTTGGTTAAAAACAATACATATCACATCTATCTATCTATCTATCTATCTATCTATCTATCTATCTATCTATCTATCTTTCTTTCTTTCTTTCTTTCTTTCTTTCTTTCTTTCTTTCTATCTATCTATCTATCTATCTATTATCTATCTATCTATCTATCTATCTATCATCTATCTATCTATCTATCTATCTATCTATCTATCTATCTATCTATCATCTATCTATCTATCTATCTATCTATCTATCTATCGAGGTGTTTGTCATATTCTTTAAACATTCAAATATATTTATTTCATTTGTGCAACAAATGACACCGTAAATACCATTTTGTTTGCTGCTGATATGATGGGATCTCTTGGACGAACTAATATTACGAGTGGATTTAATTTTATTGTATTGGAGTGTGTCATTGTACAAAATCCTAAACCATAGGAAACTCTGTGGATATGAAGAAGAAAAACAAGTTAATAGGAGCAGCTGGACCAGCTGTCACAGATAAAAAAAACATTTATAGACCTCGGTAATTATAATTTTATTTATATTATCCCACCTTCCCTTTAGTGTTTAGATCCAGTAAAAGCAAATACACAGTTCATACCTCTGAATGTTTTATTATTTCAGATAATTTTCTGTACTTTTTAATTTTCTTTCTTTTTTTTTTTATTCTAAGACATGTCATGAAATGGAAATTTCTCTTTTTTAAATCCCACATTGTTTATTTAGCTATGTGGAAAAACTTGCAGAAACAGCAAGTGGGAAAACATTGCTTTTTTTCTGTATAAAAGTGTTTTACATTTCTGGCTGAAAAACAAGTTAGCTCTTGTTAATAGTGTATTGGTATTTGGCTTAATTTCCTGCAGGAAATGAAAAAATATTAGTTTTTATGGATTATTATTTAAAAAAATTCATTTTTTTTGTACTTCCTATTTAACCAACTGCTGTTGAAGCGGCAGTTGCGCTGAACAATATAAACCTCTCAAGACACAGTGGAGTTAAAAGGGTGGAGAAAATAATGAAGCACTAGCTGATTTCTACTAAATGTTCCAAAATGCATGGACACTAGGTCTGTAGCAGATGCATAATAAATATTTGTCCGTAAAAGTTGTATTAGTGTAACCCTTTCGATACCCCTTTGTTGGTGTTACACTCCACGTGTGGTGCTTACCTGATGGCACAGGACAAACCTGAGCCACTCCGAAGCAGTATGGGAAGAGACTGGGTACCTGGTACTTACTAGCACAGTCCAGGAATGCACCTATGGGTGGCCCCACTAGGAATACAGTAAATAACACACACAAAGTCTTGCTTAGACTGAATAACGGTTTATCATAAAATAAATGGCTAACTAGTACATGCAGCACTTGTAACTGGTGACAATAGGGCCTCACTAACTAACTTGCTAGTACAAACCTGTCTAGCTAACTAAAAAGGCAAAGTCCTTTAATGTCCTTTCAATAACAGTGTCTTTTTATCTTTGGCGCTCTTTAGGGTACTGTCCCTTTTAACAGGATACTCACACAAATCCTCTTCGGATACTTTAGAGCTCTCTTAAAGCGAGTCCAGCACATTCACTCATACAGTGCAATTACCAGCTCCTTTGGATGCTCAGATAGGAATCTCCTGCTGGTTGCTCCTCCAGTCTGAATTCCTTTCACACTCTCTGACTCTCCTGGAACAGTATCTGTCTTCCCTGTGCCAGCCTGATCCAAATGAATGCTTTTGGTGTAGCCTCTCAGCTCTCTGGCCTCTTTCTCTGTCCACCATGCGGTTCTCTATGCCAGGCTCTCTTCTTTTGCCAGTCTCTGGGACTTCCTCTTCCTGGAAGCCACTCACTAGTTGCTGTGTCACTTCCTACTGCACTGAACAGCTGGTTGCTAGGTAACAGCTTACAGCACACACGCACAGGCTCTGGGCTTCTGTCTTTACGGGGATAAGAGCAAGTACTCCTTAGTGGATGGATTGGGCATCTTTAGATGAAAGTGAGGTGTCTCACTTCTTTGTACCACCCTTTAGATTCAATCAGTTAGGCTATTGGTCAGTCCATGGTCATGAAACAATGTTATTTGTCTAGTCACATGAATTGCCAAATCTGTCCATTCAAACTAGGGACCAAATGATCTAGTACTTGCAAAACCAATCAGTATATGGCCCCCAGGGACTGGAAAATAATGCTAGACTGAGAGAACTTACAAATAAAATACTAAAGTGGAGGAACATATTATGGATAACATTTTCAGATATTAAATAAAGTCTATACGTTTCTTTGGTGGATTTCCACACTAAATCACAACAGCAAAACAATCCTATGTAATTTTCCCAGCGCTTCCTTTAACTTTTAGTAAGTGGGTTCACCTTCTTAATTGGGTCACACCGTAAAGACCAAAAGATTCATCAATACACGTTGTATGAAGGAGGCCACAAAGCATCCGCAGTACTGTGCTGCAAAACTTTTTTTCCAAAATAAAAAGTTTTGCAGCACAGTACTGCAGATGCTTTGTGGCCTCCTTCATACAACGTGTATTGATGAACAGCAAAATAATGTTTGTAGAAGAATATTTCAATGCTATCAATATGCTAATTCTAATAATACATGTGACTATGATGTAGATGTTGCTGAAGAGGTGGCATGCATTGTCCAATGCATATAAAAATTGTAGTATGTAGTACTGGTGCTACAAGGGATGAATAAATGATGATTATGATCATTGTTTAAGTACATCTTCCCATTCTGCATCCAATGGCAGGATTTGTTAGAAGGCAAATCAAGATGCCAACCCCTATTGTTCTCTTTTACTGAAAAAGTGTTTAGTTGTTTTTTTTTTTTGTTTAAATCTGCTATTTTGTGGATTAAATCGAAAAATAGAAATTTGGCTCTGCTAGTGCCAAGAGCACAATAGCTCTCTCTGCATTTGCAATGTGGCCCCCTTTGAGCTGCTCTGATGCAAAACTTTTACATGCCGATCATTGGGACTGCTGCCTCAGGTGGTATTTATGTACTGTATGTACAGTATGTACAATTAATAGCCACAAAAGTCTGCCATAAACTTGATATGGTTATGGAGACACATGATTGAGAGAATATGTGACTTGTAAATCTCTTCTCAAATCTAAAAGGGTTGAAACTTTTAAATAACTAGGTCAATTACCACATAATGTTTGTTAAATTTGGTTAACACTTGTGAGTGGTCATAACATCCAAGGCCTTGAAAAAATCGTTGTTATGCTATTTTAACATAAATGTAGGCAATGAAGTAAATGAAGGCAGAGAACATGTTGAACTATTAAAATAATCTGGTAATCTTGCAGTGTTTTTATAAATAAAAAAGTGAGTGCTCACAGTCCACAAGGTCATAAATCTAGACAAAACTGTAAGGCTACATAGAAATGAATGTTTCAATTAAAACCCTTGCTAATTAGGGGTAGTAGCAGATCTATAATTATATTATTTGTTAGATTAACTTGCAATTACTCTACAGTTATTATAAATAGTAATGGGTTTTGTATTAGCAATGTATCATCCATGTATAGTCCAAAATAAGGTGGCAACCTCAAAGTCAGTTGTATGCAAATTGGCAGAAACCAGGGTCCAATTTGATACCATCTTGGTGGAAAGAAGTTAGAGATTAGTTACACTCATAATCACAAACAGGGTCTGCAGTGGAAAGTAAAAGACTCAATGGAAATTTATGAAGGGTAAAGGGTCTCATCCATACAAACTGTTGAAAAGATAAACTGTAAACACATCAATAAATGTGGACTATTAGTATTCTGTTTTCCAAATGATCTCAGATAGAAATAAACTTTTAGCTCAAATCCCTGGAAAATCTCTGCTGCATTTGCAGACATGTGTGGCCTAGGCAAACCTTCTTCACTGGGAAAGAAAAATAACTATTAAATCAGAATAAGGCTAAAAAATTGTTTTAATATAGCTGTATGCGTTTCTGTTTATGTTAGTTTAAGAGTAAAGCGTTTCTCATACCATTGGATTTTGTTTTATATAGTAAATGCTTAGTGTGCTGTTGAGAAGCTAAGATTAGGGATTGTTGCAGATTTGTATGCAGAAAATGAGGTTTGTCTGTCATTTTATTTGATTCTACAGGGTAGATTATTACATTTTAGTAGAAATTGTACTGGTATTTGAGGTGCCATATAATGATAATCTGAATAAATTACTTAAATTGTATGACTATGAAGATTTTCATTCATCCATGTCATGGTATGTGGAAACACCACGTCCCTGTGTTTTTCAAACCTAGCAACACTGAGACAAAAACTGCTACACCCAAAGGATCCAACACCAAAAGAAAATCAAAGCAATGTGGTATACAGAGTCCCGTGTAGCGAGGAGTGCACAGATCTATACATTGGAGAGACAAAACAATTGCTCTCCAAGCGAATGGCTCAGCATAGGATGGCGAACTCTACAGGGCAAAACTCAGCTGTCTTTCTACTCCTAAAAGACAAGGGACACTCCTTTGAAGATAGCAAGGTCCAAATCTTGGATAAAGAAGACCACTGGTTTGAACTAAGATTGAAAGAGGTGATTCATGTCAAGGTGGAGAAACCATCCCTGAACATAGGCGGGGGCCTTCGACGCCATCTGTCTGCTACATACAATGCTGTTCTAACATCTGTACCCCGGCGGTTTCAGAACACTTCACACGTTCATGCAACTCTCACAAGTAACACCTGTTTCTAGGAGTTGCATGACACATTGGATAATCCTATCACAGTAACTACACAGAATCTACACCTCTGTGAATTTCTTCAAATGTCACCTCTTTGAAGAGTTACAATGTGCCATTGTGAATGGATTTGTGGAAGAGTATTTATGCCGAGAATTTCCCACACCAGTCAGTTGAACTGAAGAAGCTCCTCAGATGAGTAGTGAAACATCTTCATTGATTACTCAGCAAGTCCAGTTGTTTTTAGATTTACCTATGCTAGATACTTAAATTGTACTTGTTTTTGTGTTTCCATGCAATGAAAATATGAATTAATTACATATCGGCCTTACTATATTACATATAATATCATACTGTGAAATGCTGTAAATGTTTGAAAGCTTTGTATGGTGTTTTCTGTCAAGACTATTTTACCTCCTTATTAAAATAGGTTGAAAGCAGGTTGAAAGCATCAACGTGGTTCTGTGCTTAGACAGTAGATTTGATGTCTTCTATAGACTTTACATGGTTCTATGTTATTCCTGCAAGAGTAAGCATTCTATTCAGGATGTGCTCTTATACTGGTGTTGTATACAGCAGGAAAACGTCAACATTTTTTTCAGTAAATATATTTCTATTGGGGCTATTGACATGAAATTTACACCAGTTGTCAGTAACAACCCAAATAATCCACACATACAAAGAAATCAAAACACCATTGGGGTCATAATTGGGAAAGAACATAATTTCACCCAAAACCAGCCACAACCAGATGTTCATCACAAGATTTCTGACAAGAAATAATCAGAAAGAATAATCAGAAGAGTTGTCCAAGAGCCAAAGATCACTGGCAGAGAGCTTCATAAAGATCTTAAATAAGCAGGTAAAGTTGTAACAAAGAAAACAATAAGTAATGCATGTTAACGTTCATTTAAAGTTTGCTGCACAACATTTGGACAAGCCAATGAAATTCTGGGAGAATATAGTCTGGTCAGAGGAGACAAAAATTTAACTCTTTGGATCTCATTGCACACAGCACGTTTGGAGGCGAAATGGCACTGCACATCACCCCAAAAACACCATCCCAACTGTTAAGTTTGAAGGTGGTAACATATGGTACTGGCAGACTTCATATAATTGAAGGATGAATGATGAAATGTAATGGGACATTTTTAATTAGAATCTGCTGCCATCTACCAAGATGCTGAAGATGAAACGAGGGTGGACATTTCAGCAAGACAATGATCCCAAACACACAGCCCAGGAAACTTTCAACTGATTTCAGAGAAAGAAAATAAAGCTGCTAGAATGGCCCAGTCAATCACCCGACTTGAATCCAAGTGATAATTAGTGATGGGCGAATGTGCGTGGTTTCGCTTCGCCAAAAAATTTGCGAAATTTGCGAATCGGTGAAAAATTTGCGAAACGGTGCTGGCGTCTCGTTTTTGACACCGGCGTCCGTTTTTTCAACGCCGGCGCCTGTTTTTTCAACGCCGGCGCCCGTTTTTGACGCCGGCGCCTGAATTTTTGCCGCGAATTTTCGCGGGCGTTTTGCGAATTTATTCGCTGGCGGCGAATCGCGCAAATTCGCCGCGAATTCCCGCCTGGCGAATAAATTCGCCCATCACTAGTGATAATCTATGGAAAGAACTGAAGATCAGAGTTCGTAGAAGATGCCCCCAAAACCTTCAAGATTTGAAGACAGTTTGTGTGTAAGAATGGGCCAAAATCACACCTAAACAATGCTGTCATTGCCAAAAGTGGCTTTTCTACTAAGTATTAAAAACATTTCAGTAAGCAAGTTCAATACTTCAATTCCCTGTGTCATTCCACTTTATTACATATAACTTAACTTATGGACTTTTTGTTTTGATTTCTTTGTATTTGTTGATTACTTGGGCTGCTACTTGGTGTCAATTTCATGTCAATAGTCCCAAAATATAACCGTTGACATGTTTAATACTTACAGTATTTTCCCTGCTGTATCATATTATGGAGAGATAATTTTAGAAAAGGGAAACATGCTGTTAATGTCTCAAAGTATAGAGATCTTTAAAGGAACAATAACACTAAAAAATGAATTGTTTTAAAGTAATGAAAATATCATGTACTGTTGCCCTGCACTGGTAAAACTGATTTGTTTGCTTCAGAAACACTACTATAGTTCATATAAAGAAGCTGCTGTGTAGCAATGGCGGAAATTGAAAAAAGGCTATATGGCACAGGTTAAATAGTGGATAACAGATAACACCATTATGTTCTACAGAGCTTATCTGCTGTGTAACTTGAGCCTTTTCTCCTTTGAATGGCTGCCCCTATTGCTACACAGCAGTTTATTTATATAAACAATAGTAAAACACAGCAGTTTTACTAGTTCAGGGCAACCCTGCATTATATTTTTATTACTTTAAAACGGCCAGTGCCGTTTCGCAAATTTTTCGGCGAAACGTCGCAAATTCGCCCATCACTAGCTATCTGTAGAGTGGTTGTATAAGTGCTAATAGACCTGTTATATTATATAATCCCAAAGTACTAAACTTGCAACCTGCCCATAATCCTTTATTATGTTTATGGGTGCACTCGCTTAAATATATATATAATGTGTTAAAAAGTTATACACACACTGGGCATTTTTTATAAAGATTCAAAAATCAGCAAAGAATTACAATTATATTCTCTGCTTTTTACATCAACTTTGAGTAGGTACAGTAAAAAGCTTTATATTTATAAAGGTCAGATGAAGCAGAGAGTAATGATTTGCATAAGAAAGCCACATGAGTACAGAAACTTGTGTAGTAAGCGTCCTATTTAGTATGCATTTCTACTAATGAGGCTGGTTTCTGTGTAACTTCACTTAACTCACACAGCTTGGCCCCTTTTGGTGTGAAATGAACAGCACGTGCTTGTGAATATGCCCCCTTGTCTGAGTATTGTGCAGTGGATGGAGGATATTTATTAAACAAAGGATTCAGTAATCTGATTGACACTGCATAAATAGGCTTCTGAGACCCATATGTGCAAGAGCTTCTTTTATAGGAATAAAAGAGAAGAGCCAAGATATATGCAGCAGGGGAAACAGTAAAAATTTACAATGCAGCAATTGCCTCATAGGGATATCCTTGGCATGTTAGAAGGTTTTCTATTTCAAAGCAAAATAGGCATGTCTGTAGAATTAGCCAGTGATAAAAAATAAAGAAAAGGGGTCTTACGCTTAATTCTATAAGAGCTAATACTGCTCTCTGTATTAATGCAGCACCCAACCCCTTTATGCTAGCAATTTGTTCATTTTGCTTAATATAATATAAAATTGTAGAATTGTTACTGTACTTACTTTTTTGACCGGTGAAGACTGTTTGAGATATACTTTCCTAAAATATTCCAGAACATGAATTTAAGTCGGACTCACATTTCTTCTCAATGCACTGCACTTTAAAGCGTATTGTTTAACTGTTACTATATGAACATTATTGTAGTTTAGGGATGTAGCGAACTGTTCGCCGGCGAACTTGTTCGCGCAAACTTCGACCGTTCGCGTCCGCCGAATGTTCGCGAACGTCGCGCGACGTTCGCATTTTGCGTTCGCGTTCGATTCGAATACAAATCGTTCGACCATTCGACCATTCGAATTCCTTCGACCGCTAAAAATCGAACGATTTCCATTCGTTCGAACGATTGTAAGCATTCGATCGAATGAAAAGCATTTGATCGAATGCTTCGATCGTTCGATTCGAATGAAAATCGTTCGATCGAACGATTAAAATCCTTCGATCGTTCGAATCGAACGATTTTAGCGGGTGTTCGAAGTTCGCGAACTGTTCGCGAACGTTCGCATTTTTTGCCGGTGTTTGCGAACGGCGTTCGCGAACACCAAATCGGCAGTTCGCTACATCCCTATTGTAGTTTATGGATAAAGTGCCTACATGGGCAGACATTATATCAGGGGCTATTGTGATACTAAACTCTATAGTTAGTATAGATATGGGTATATAGAATTATGTAAAGTTATGGAGGGGTGTGTGTATGTGTAAGGGGCCCGAAGGCTCAGCCAAGGGTAGCGAACCAAGGAAGAAGCACAGTCCAACCAGTTCGAGGTATCCAAGGGGTTAAGAGAAAGGCGAAGTCAGGTCCAGGCAAAAAGGGTCAGTTCAGGCGGCAAAGTTTTAATACACGATTTAACAGGCAAGGTCTGGATCAGAATTAATAGAAGAAGGTATTATAGCGCACCCAGGACCTCATATAAGGGCACTGACTGCAGTGTTCCGGCTCTTTAAATAGTCATCATTTGGCGCCAACATCGAGCGTGATTGCGTAATGATACTTCGTACATTCTGTCGCCGGTGTCATGGTGCTGCGTCCGTTCTGACGCTGATGTCACGTCGTTGCGTCTATTCTGATGCTGGCGTTTGTGCTGACCACAAGGACTCCGTGGGTGCCGCCATCTTGGATCAGGAGACGAGGAGGAGGCAGCAACGGCAGCGCCGGAGCAGTAAGTATCCCTTACAGTATGGATGCTGGGTTTTCATTTAGATGGGTTGAACTTGATGGTCTTTTTTCAACCCGATTTAACTATGTAAGTATTTAACTACATATTCCACTTTGTACAACTCTGTAGAGAGAACCTAGACAATATAACAACAACCAAGTTCAAACAATGCAAAATCATGAACAAAAAGGCTATATGTCAGAGAGCCCATCTATGGGAGCTTACAATCTAGACCAGTGATCCCCAACCAGTGGCTCTCAAGCAACATGTTGCTCTCCAACTCCTTGGATGTTGCTCCCAGTGACCTCAAAGAAGTTGCTTAATTTTCAATTCCTGACTTGGAGGCAAGTTTTGGTTTCATAAAAACTAGGTGCACTGCCAAGTAGAGCCTCTTGTAGCCTTCCAATAAATTGACAATCCCAGCCCTTTTTTTGGAATCCCCAGAGCCTTTTCTCATGTTTGTGTTGCTCCACAACTTTTTACATTTGAATGTGGCTCATGGGTAAAAATGGTTGGGACTCCTGATCTAGACCCTAGATCTCTAGATCTTGTTTTTGATTTAAAAGGATATTTTTATCAAACAGAGTTTGGCACATTCCTCCATTCCTCTTTACTAAGGGCTGTATTTGAGTCCAGTGCTACCCTAGGCATTGTACCTTCAAACTCACTTCTTCCCTCGGCAAATGGCACTTGCAGAGTTTAGTCAGTGCATGCAAGAATGGGCTAAGACCCTAAGAATGGGCCTATATATAAATAAGGCCTTGTGTCTTTTCATATGTATGGGATTTTTAGGATAATATTTAACAATGGGTGAAAATGAGAGTTTAAAGTTTTGATAAATATGACCCTAAAATTTCCATACATATGAGAGCAGTGACATTTTTTGTAATCTGTAATGAGCTCTATTTTTGATACATACACCCTAAGTGTTTTTTTACACCCATAACACAGATTAAATTCTGCAGCACTGAATGCATTTTACTGCACTTTGCTCAAGATTTCAAAAAAATATTTTCTAAGATTTAAGGCATGGGTAACATAGTAGTTATAAGAATATGCTGTAGGATGTAGACTTGACTGAAGTATAAATATGAGTATGTTATGTGTTCCCATATTTTAAGCTAAGCTTTCTGTTGCTTTGGATGTCAAAAGTGCATAGGTTCCACCATAAGGTGTTGGGCAACAATAGAAAGAACTTTTCTAAATTTTAACGTATGCAATAGAGCATATTACTTTATTTATGTACAGGTATTGGACCTGTTATGCAGAATGGTTGGGACCTGGGGTTTTCCAGATAAAAAATCATTCCATAATTTCGATTTTCATACCTTAAGGGGCCCATTTACTTAGCTCGAGTGAAGGAATAGAGGAAAAAAAACTTTGAATTTCGAATGGTTTTTTTTGGCTACTTCGACCATCGAATGGGCTACTTCGACCTTCGACTACGACTTCGTCTTCGAATCGAACGATTCGAACAAAAAATCGTTTGACTAATCGGCAGTCGAATATCGAGGGTTAATTAACCCTCGATATTTGACCTTAAGTAAATTTGCCCCCAAGTCTACTAAAAAATCATGTAAACATTAAATAGACCAAACAGGCTGGTTTTGTTTCCAATAAGGATTAATTATATCTTAGTTTAGATCAAGTACAAGCTACTGTTTTATTATTACAGAAAAAAAATGTTTGAAAAAAATTGGATTATTTGATATGGGAAACATTCAGTAATTCAGAGTTTTCTGGATAATGGGTTTCTGGATAATGGATTCCATGCATCTATTACATTCCTTTAAGGACATTATGACCTTCAAAGTTCCAGTTTTCCCCAACTAGACTCCATACTACACTAACTTCTCTCAATAAAGACTGGTTGGAATGAGGAGTATCTCATATTCACTTACAGATTATACTCTTGGAATAAAGGCCCATCAGTAGCTCCTGTGATCTATAGACATCACATTCAATAACAGCTCAAAGAGAATGATAATAATAGAGAAATAATATAAAAACCTTATTGTATTCCAGTGAATGAAAGAATACACATGCACTTACTTATTTTTGCATGCACTTGCAAAAAGAAGTAGGTGCATTTGTATTCTTTGCACTTAAGTGGCGGAGAGTGGATTTTCCACTTGATAGGCCTGCAATCTGATTTAAGAAATAATATAAGCATGGCAATGTGCATTTTACAGGTATATGGATATGCAGTATACAAAACTGGAAAACATACATTAAAAAGTAAACAAAATTTGACTAAAATTAACTCCAATATTTACAACGTATATAGTAAATATGGCTTTATAGATTTTACACATATTGCACAGAAAGCTCAAACACAATATCTTTATAGTAAGGGGATATAGTACCACTTAATTATATTATTCATTTGGGTTCTAAAAATACAGTTTTTCCTCAAGTTTAATCCTTTGATGTCAGCATCACAGATAAAGCAAAACAACCATCGCATTTATGGACTGCGGCTCTGTGTTTTTTCCTCCTTCTCTCTCTCTCTCTCTCTCTCTCTCTCTCTCTATACACACATGGGATCTGAAACCTGTTATCTGAAAAGCTTTTTTGTTATGGGAAGGCTGTCTCCCATGGGGCAAATTCACTAAAGTGTGAAGCGGCTAACGCTAGTGCAAATTCGCCAGAGTAACGTCATTACTGCACCAATTTACTAACGGGTGCTGGCGTAAATTCGTTACCGAAGTGGACCTACTCTAGCGCTACTTTGCACCTTTACGCCAGGCAAAGTGATGAAGGGACGTAACTACGCTAATTCACTAACTTGCGCATTTTACTGAACGTTACCTCTTGCGCCAGACTTGCCTTCGCCACCTCAGACCAGGCGAAGTGCAATAGAGTAGATAGGGATTGCTTCAAAAAAAGTTTAAGTTTTTTCTAAGTCCCAAAAAATGCTGGCGTCTTTTACTTTTTTAAGGGTGATAGGCTGGAAAAGATCGTAAATTTTTTGGGGGCACCCTCCTTCTCCCCTACATTTCCTAACATATCACACCTAAACTATACAGTGGGCACATGTATAGGGCAAAAGCTTTCCCAGGCTTGTATAGTGTAATGTATTTCTTGCTACGTATATGTCCATTGTACTTTAAATTGGCGCGTATGCAAATTAGGCATCGCTAGAGTAACTTCGCTTTGCTTGACAAATTAACGGTAACGCAACTTCGCTACCTTTCACCTCCCTGAGCGCAACTTCGGATTTTAGTGAATTAGCGGCCTGGCGAGTGCGGCGAAGGCGTCGCTATCGTATTTTCGGCACTTAGTGAATTTGCCCCCATAGACTCCATTTTATCCAAATAATCCAAATTTTGAAAATGATTTTGTTTTTTTCTGTAATAATAAAATAGTACATTGCACTTGATCCAAACTAACATATAATTAATAGTTATTTGAAGCAAAATCAGCCTATTGGGTTAATTTAATGTTTAAATGACTTTCTAGTAGACTTAAAGTTTCAGTTATACTGAAAACCCCAGGTCCAAAGTATTCTGTATGAAATGTCCCACACCTGTACATACATTATAATAAATGTAGCCCAGGAAGAGCTTTCTACAGCCTTACTATCCTAATGGTACAAAAATTATTTATGCAGCTCCAGATCAAACCTCCATTCCTCAACTCTAAACCAGCTCTCTATGATGATATAGTGAATAAAGTACCCCCTCTTGTAAAATATAAGGATATTATAAGTTACCAAGGAGATTCATGACCATATAAAAACACGAGGCCGAAGGCCGAGTGTTTTTATACAGGTCATGGAACTCCGAGGTAACTTCTAATATCCTCATATTTTACAACTGGGGGTACTTTATTTATTATAATACACAAATTTCAGTGAGTCATGTGACAGAAATGACATAAGAACTCACCGTTTATAACTGATGACATCAAAACTCACCGTTTATAAGGATATAATTTACAGGATATTCATGGCTTTTGTGTATTATATATATCTTATGTGTAAAGACAAGTCACCTTGCAAATACCTCTTCTTTAGAGAAACAAAAACAAACATGAATTACTTCATAATGTAATTTTCTCACTTCCTTTACCAGTTTAGTTTTACATCTCTGCACTCTGCTGCATTCAACCAAAAATTAGACTATTTTAGTGGATATCAATGACTATACTACTCAAATAATAATAATGCAATATGTTGATGAATTAACATTTAGAACAACAAAACCAAGTTTTGCATATGGAGTTTTTTGACCGTTTAGACTTAGTTTCTATAATTATATACAGGTATAGTACCGATTTTCCAGAATGCTTGGGACATGTGGTTTCTGGATAAGGGCTATTTCCGTAATTTGGATCGCCATACATTAGGGCGGGTATTTACTAAAACTAACATTTATCTAATTTTTTTTTATTAAAGTCACAAAGTCGACCTAACGCCCATCAATGAATTTAACCCATTTATCAAAATTCTTCTCAAAAATGCTGGTGTGAAAAAACAAAGTGAAGAAATCATGCTGCAATTTGAATCTAATTT
The DNA here is from genome assembly GCF_017654675.1 of Xenopus laevis. Taxonomy (NCBI): domain Eukaryota; kingdom Metazoa; phylum Chordata; class Amphibia; order Anura; family Pipidae; genus Xenopus; species Xenopus laevis. The sequence continues at coordinate 131,774,208 of NC_054381.1, read as the reverse complement.
ACCGGATTATCAGACGAAAACCAGCGTGGATCACTATGTCAAGAAGCATCTTCAGGGACATCTGCCATTTACTTCTACATGGCCTTGACAGGTTTTAGATGGAGTATTTTTGGATTCAGTTTTTAGCAGTTTTGGGGTACAATAAATCACTAAAAATGTTAGTTTTTTTTCTCTAAAAATTTGAGTTTTCCTCTATAAAAATTCAACCAGCAAAATGATTTTTAACACAAACCAAATAGAATTGTTTTGCATTTAATAAGGTTAAATTATATCTCAGTTGTGATCAAGTACAAGGTACTGTTTTATAATTACAGAGAAAAAGGAAATCATTTTTAAAAATCGGATTTATTTGACTAATATGGAGTCTATGTGATACTGGCACACCATAATTCTGAGATTTCTGGATAATGGGTTTCTGGATAAGGATCCCATACTTGTAATTATAATTGATTTAGTGTAGCTTAGATTGAAGTACAGGGATTCTGGAATGGGACTAAAAATTGGACCAACCTGCTGTTTAGGATGGATGGGCTTCCATGACTCTTTTTATGACAGTGGAACTTCCTTCAATAAACAAAAGTAATTATATTAAAGTGCATAATTAACTGTAAATTAATCTGGGATTTCAGAGGAAAAGGTTAAGACACGATACATTAGCATTTAGAAGAAAGAATTAATGGTAATGAGGATGGTGATGTGTGAAACAAATTAGGTTTTCAACATCAGTATAACATACGTTACAGATAAAGAATATATTGAATTTCATGTTAACCAAGATGTGAGTCAATGGAGACACACTGCAATAGTAAATGTTAAATACAGTATCTCCCTATTCCTTCTGATCTACCGCTTACTTCTCCTCTCCTACTCTCCTCTTTCATTTGTATTATTGACTTTAATTGTTTGTCTCGTTGCATGCTTTTCTATCTTTCCCCTGCCCTTCTACATTTCTACAGCTTCATGGGGAGATGAAAGAGTAAAACTGTTGCAAACCAAAAACATAGGGTTAGTTAGTATCTTCCAATATCACCAGCACCATTAACTACGCAAAATATTTATAGTTTTTACAGTTATGCAAACACTGTACATTTCTTTTGTTCCATATGAATTGCTCTTAAATACAGGTTTGCATTTCTGCTGCAATCTGCATACATTGCAAATAATAAAAAACTATAATCATTTTTATTGTGGTAGAATATCGAACCACACCACCAACTTCAATGCAGCCCACCTCACAATGTCCTAACTTTTCTTTTCTTTGTTGTCCAAAGAGCTTTTTGACATGAGGTTTTCATTTTCCATTTTGCAGGATGTTACACCCTGATATGTAATTTCCAGGTTCAGGGTCTCTGTTCTCAAGGCACATTGAGAGGGTGGTGAAACGCACATAACATTTGTCAGCTGACATTACCATTAAGTTGAAAAAGCTGTCTCTGCAGAGTAAAACTGCTCACTTCAAATGAATAGGATGAGCAAGGTAACCATTTCATGTGTTGTCATTGTTTGCCAGTAAATGGCATGCATTTGATTGTCATTTGTGGAATACAGAGTGCTCTCAGCATGCACCAATATGCTCACAAAAGCTCCTACCAAGATGATATGACATATTGTATCAGAGGAGCAGGGCACTGCCCAGTAGAATGTAAATTCAGCATCCCATACAGTACTCTATCCACTGCACAGTAACTGATTAGGTCCACTCAGCATACAATAAATTCATTATAGCAGATAACATTGCTTAAGGTCCATGCTCCGCTCTGATTTAAATATGCAGCTATCTGTTTCATCTGAAATATGCAAGAGAGGTTGAAGCAATCCGCAGAGTGAAGAACTCTGGGTCCCCACTTCAGACACAATTCTGATGGATTTCAATTTTACAGTTCAGCAAAGTGGATCAGATTTGTACTCTACGCATTTCCCTGCAGCTGAACCAATCTTATTCTTAGCTCACAGATTTCATGGTGCACAAATAACTAACAATTTTGTATCTATAGGGTGACAATCACGCTATATTTCTGGATGGTGGAAAATGATTGTTAATCTTCTGTTAATAATGTGACATTATTACATTTATTTTATTTTCCTGGGGATAATCTTGCATTGCATTGAGCACATGAAAAGCAGGCAGATGAATATAATTGAAAAGCATGATTGATATAATCTCACTTTAACCCTGTGTTGTTAAACAGTAGTGCTCCATCTAATCTGAACTGCAACTCCCACTATATGGCAATTGTGTAATAGAAAGTATTTATTTATAGTCAACAAACCTTTATGGGCTTATTCCTAAGGGCTAGTCCACACGAGGAGATTCGGGGAGATGTTGTCGCCTGGCGGCTAATCGCCTCGTCTTTTGCGGCGATGAATTTTCTATAGTCGTAACTTTGGGCGACTATTGAAAAAACATCGCCACGTGTGCATTAGTGCAGGCGACTTTTCATTCTAGCCTATGGGGAAAAACGCGGAGAAAGTTCGGGGAGATAGTCGCTCAAAAGACGAGGCGATAAGTCGCCAGGCGACAAAACCTCCCCGAATCTTCTCGTGATTGTCCAGGGTCATTCTATGGGGCTGACTTTACTGATCTTTCTTAAAATGACCCTAATTCCTGCAGAGACAAAGAGGATAGCTGTGTTGGGCTGTACCTGTCCTTCATAACACATTCAGGGTTTTGATTTTTTTTAAACCAAAATGTATTTGAATATGAACAATGTCAGACAATAATAACTTAAATTCAGTTCCATATGTTCCCAAAAGACAGTATTATCTGCCTGATCACCCATATAACTATCACTAGGTCTTACTGTCTATCTTCATACTCCCACAAATATTCACAATAAACAACAAAAATAAATAAATAATATATACATATGCACTAAACAGGAACATATGGAAGGAGAATGAGAAAGATTTGTTTCTGTTCCACATTATAAAACCTATAGAGTACTAGTGGCAGACTTATCAGGAGTCAAAGTGAAAAATCTAATTTCGAATTCGATTTTTGAGGTTTTTTTATGGGCAAAACTGTCAAATTCGACTAGGGAATTGTTAAAATTGTTAAAATTTGATTCAAGTTTATTAAAAATTTAGATTTTCGAAATTTATCATACTCTGGCCCGTTAAGAACTTGAATTCGACTGTTTTAGCCTATGGAAGAAGTCCTGGGATTCAATTTGGAGTTGTTTGCAGCCTGTCTGACATTTGATGTTTTTTTTCAGAGAAAAAACTGTAGTTTGATTGAATTTGAATCTAATTTGATCCTATTCACCGACTTTGAAATATTAGATTTTTATAATAGATTTTCGATTGTTCGAATTTCGAGTTCATGGGAGTTTTAAATAACTCCCATGAACTCGAAATTCGACCCTTGATAAATCTGCCCCTAGGTGTTATACACGTATCACACACTCTGCACACACATATATAAACATGTACAGATTTTTCTCATGCCACCTGAATTCTCTTCTGGTTCTTTTGCTCTTTTCACCTTTTTTATATTGTTGGTAATATCACACATTACAATTTGTATTACTAAAAGGAATGATGTGCAGTATTTTGTATGTGAACCAGTTTTCAAAACAACTGTGGACTGTCCACCTGGGCCTCTCATCTTATACTAACCTGTAATATTCATATTAGTAATGATCGGGCACACTTTACCTCTGGTATGGCTAAATATCGAGTGTACTGAATGTAATCGGCGTTTGTCAACCACATTTATTGTTGTGCTACACAACCAGGGCCATATTTACCAGGCCCTCGAGGGCCTGTGCCTAGGGTGGCAGCTTTCAGGAGGCAACCCTTCGATTCCTATATGGTAAATCATTTTTTAAAAACATTTTTAAAAAATAACTTTTCCCCTGTTGCTGGCTACATTTCCATGAAATCTGGCAGTAGCGATGGTGAGGTAGGGCTTGCTGGGTCTGGGAAGAGGTGAGAGTGACATCACAAACATGCGCATTGCGTTGTGACATCACTTTCGCATGAAAACACTTGTTACTCAGCTGCTGCAGTCTACATAGGCCTGTCAAAAAAAAGGGCCAAAAATGCTGGAATATAGCCCCCAACTCCAAAGGGCACCCAAATCAAAAATCCAAAAATATATTCCCAGTCAATACTCTCAAAGTTAAAAAGTCACTCTTTATTTAACATAAATATTAAAAAGTAGGCATACAGACCAATTGATGCTCCGCCTTCGCATGTGCAAAGAGGTCCAGTGCCTAGGGCGCCACCGGACCAGAATATATCACTGACCACAGCACTGATATTCACGAGTAACACTCAATGGACCTCTTACAGAAAATCAAATGCAATGGTGATGAGATCACTGCTCAAATAATACTTGCTCCATATATATATAAAAGATAAAATGCCACGGAGACAACTTGTGCCATCTCTAGCAGCTGTGCCATCGAGATGAAGGAAGCACAGGTTGATTAACCTCCTTATTTACAACAATTCAAACAGTTCTGATCTGAGCTGAAATGAGGTGTGAAATGTGCACATTTTGTAAGTAATGGAGGTTGCGGCATCTATTGTGCGGCTGCTGCAGATGCAACTTTAATATCCTCCTCTGCTTGATAATTTGGTTAATAGGTACAAGGAATGCACAGTAATAAAGTATGCTAGAAAAGCATCGTCGTTAATACTTATTAATCTTCCTACAGATAATAGCAATGTTAATGCACATGTTTTCCGATGTACAGTAGTGCAGAATGTGATTATAGTTTGCAAAAAAAAAAAAAGCTTTGTTTTACAACATGCAGAACTGATCAGCAGATGCTCATCACAAATTCTTTCCAAAATAAAACTAAAAGCTGTACTGCCTTCTGCCAATGCACACCATTGCATCCTGGCAGCACTGAGAAAGATTGATGATAGAGATTGTGAGATTAGTCCTGTAATGTTTACTAGAAAGGCTCCTGATCTGAAACCTGGATGCTGATATCACACATATCACACAGAAGGCTGCTTGGCTTGCCGGAGTAATTTCTTCTTATGCAGTAAATAACTAGGCATAATGAAAATACTCTGATGTATTCCCCTGCCTGATTGATGCTCTGCATGCCATTCGGCAAAGCCGGCGCACTTCCTATCAAACATTTACATATACAAACCAGCAGAAAGAGCATGATAATGTAAGCATTCTCTTGAAACCCTAGGATGCTACACAATTTTATAGCAGTTATGAATTCCTGTTGACCTCCCTGGCCTCTTCTACCACTGCGCTAGACTCGAGCATATTGAAAGTCATCAGCTTGCAGCAGTCATTCTTTACATAATTATGGCCATTTGTATGGGGGAAGGGAATGTTTCTTTTCATCGTTCAAAATATGCATTGAAGTATCACCAGAGTGCATCTGGGACCGGCAGCAGATTTAGACAGAGAGGAGGAAAAAAAAAAAAAAAAAGAATGAAAGAATGAAAATATAAGAATCTGGAATTAAAGGGAACAAGGAGCATAAAATGAAACAGCATCTGCTGTAAAGCTTCATTGTCATTGTGTGGATATATATATATATATATATATATATATATATATGTGTGTGTGTATGTAAAAAAACATGAATTTCTCTTCAAATCATAGATCCAAAATATCTAATGTTTAATTTAATATAGAGGTGCAGTGGCACTGCATTTATACAAACACGGCTCTTAAAAAATATATATAACGTCAATTCTATTGATAGGTTCTGTATGTCATGCTAAATATTTGAATAATCAGGCTCTTTGATCATTACTAAAACATATCCCCTAGTTCTATTTGCATTTTAATGCCCTTAAAATTATTACACTAAGAAAAATGTTTCTGATACATTGCAACGTTTTCCTCTAAATGTGTGATTATGTTAATGGGTCTCAATCAGTATCCAACGCTGACACCGTACGAGAATTTATGCAAAGTTCGTACCCTGTCAGGGCCTTTAATCAGGACCATTTATTAGACCCCTGCCATCTTTAATGGCTGCTGCTGCTTCTATTAAATATACTGACTCGGCCATCTGAAGAAAAGGACAATAAAAGGTTACTCAGGATGAAAGCATGAAGACTATTTGCTCATGTTTCCTTTACAGACACTTCTTCAATAATTAAGGAAGGGTTTTCTTTGGCCTTTTAAGCTTTTGAAGTGCATATCAAACATAACACTCATTTCTTGTTTTATAGAATATTTGATAACCTTATTTAGTCTAAAACATAAGGGAAAGGCAATGCTGAAGCATTTACAGTATTAAAATTCAACTTTAAAGTTTGAAAGACAGAGCAAAATGACACATGATGAAAAGAGGGAGCATCAAATATATTGCAAACATGGTTACAAGACAAGATATTTCCTGAATATTTTATTTCAGATGTTTCATTTGAACAGATCAAGCACTATACAAATATGTATATTTATGACTGATAATAGTTTTAATGAGATAATTTGTTATATTCCAGAGTGTACTGTGTTGTATAGATGTATGCTTCTGATGTTTCCTTTCTGTCATGTGCTTTCTGTATACACAGACACTATATAAAAGGCAGCTTACCTAATTAGACATTTCTTATGCTCTTTTATTGTCATGGTCCTCTTGGTGCCTTAAACCATAGAGCAGGGATCCCCAACCTTTTGAACCCTTGAGCAACATTCAGAAGTAAAAGTATTTGGGGAGCAACACTAGCATGAAAATTTTTCTTGGGGTGCCAAATAATTGCTGTGATTGGCCATTTGGAAGCCCCATGTGGATTGTCAACCTATGTTGAGACTCTGTTTGGCAGTACATCTGGTTTTTATACAACCAAAACTTGCCTCCAAGCCTGGAATTCAAAAATAAGCAGCTGCTTTGAGGCCACTGGGAGCAACATCCAAGGGGTTGGAGAGCAACATGTTGCTCACGAGCTACTGGTTGGGGAACACTGCCATAGAGTAACCATTGCAATTTTGCCTACTCAAAACATTTTAACACCTTATCTGTTCCTTCATTATTGGCCTATTCCAACTGGTCTTGTTCCTGTGTCAGTTAAGGTCAAAGTTTTGGTTGGGAATAGGGGAGATTTTTCTCCCAAAATATCCTTGGCAAACCTGTACAATTAGTACAGGTATGGGATCCGTTATCTGGAAACCCCTTTTCCAGAAAACTCTGAGCTATGGGAATGCTGTCTTCCATAGACTCCATTTTATCCACATTTTTTAAAATGATTGCCTTTTTCTCTGTTATAATAAAACAGTACTTGTACTTGATCCAAACTAAGATATAATTAATCCTTATTTGATGCCTTTTGGGTTTATTTATTGTTTAAATTATTTTCTGGCAGACTTAAGGTATGAAGATCCAAATTACAGAATTATACATTATCTAGAAGATCACAGGTCCTTAGCATTCTGGATAACAGGTCCCTTACCTGTATTATAATTATTTTAATATTTGATTTAAAGATGTCCACCCTGCAGCTTTCCCTCAAGTTAAAAGACAACTCACAAATAACATTATCAAATAGTGTTGGAAGATGCTGGAAGTTGTAGTCCAACAACAACTCTGTCACCACATGTTGAACATCATTATAACACCAACTTATTCCACCAAACTTTGTTACTGACATCCAGTTTCCAGTCTTGAGTCCTGATACAGTCTTGGCCTGATTCCATCCTATCTGACTTTCTTGCCATTTCAGCAAAGTTACTGCAATCAAACAGCTGTTGCCTGGCCTGGTTCTTTTCTACTCCAACTTGTCTATGAAGGTTTTTATTCATCCAGGTCATGGCTAGTGATGGGTGAATTTTTTTGCCAGGTGCAAATTTGTGGCGAATCTCAGCTCTGTTTTTCGAATAAAATTGCGAATGTGAGGGAGACTCCCCCTATAGGTCTAGTGGGCCGACGGGGACGCCCGCCACACCTTCAGCAGGGACGGCCACCGCATTGATTCCTCTCTCTTCGGTGCAGGAGTTCTTATGGTGCATGTGGTGTGCACTTCTGGGTTTTATGCATCGCTTTATGAAGCGCCACGTCATGATGTCATTGCGTTTTGCCGTGAGTTATGAATATTTAAAGGTGTTTTTCAAATTAAACTCATTGCCCGTTGTTTTGGTTCTACTTGGTGTTACTTGGTTCTACTTGTTAGTTTCCTGAGTGATTTATTTTTGTTGCTGATTCTCGTTTTGACTCTTGCCTGCCTGACTATTCTGAAATCTGTGATCTTGACCCTTGCCTGCCTGACTATTCTGAACTCTGTTATCCTGAACTGTGCCTGCCTGACCATTTTGTAAGATCTTCTAGTTTTGACCCTTGCCTGTCTGACTTCGCTTGAACTCTGCCGGCACCGACCCGGCTTGTCTGACCTTACTTGAATTCTGCACGCACTGATTCGGCCTGTTTGACTATGTTCTGCCTATTCCTAGAACTTTGCTTTCCATTCTAAACCTTGCTAAGGATTGTGCCCCTTTGCTTGTCCAGAACCTTTGCTTTGCTCCTCTCTTAATAAGACCTGGCGGCATCCAATTAGCCGAAAGCTCCTCCCGAGGTGAAATGTGTCTGTTAAAGGCAGAAGCAAGAGCCGAGACCAGGGAGCTTATCATTGGTTCTGGATTCTGGGTGCTATTCCTGACAGTGAATTTGCCGCTAAAATTTTCTGCGATGATTAACGGATGCCCATTGACTTTGATGTCAACTTTGACATTTTGACGCCAGTGAATTTCCGATAGTTGCTCTAGATTTTCTGTAGATACGACTCTATTTACTAGCTCTTGTATGCTAAATCCTGAGGGCACTCCAGTGGCAGAAGAATCAACCTAGAACTCTGTTTAAACCCTGTGAACATGGCTCTGGGCTAGTGTATTCTTATTATATCATACTGTAGTTGAATTACAAGTTGATTGTGGGCAGACATGGTGGGAATAACCCCTATTTAACAATGACTCAGTAGATATGTAGATAACATACAATACATCAAATTCTCAAGTCAGCTTTATTCACTGAACTGTCTGCTAACATATTTGGAGACCCCCCAGTATGCAGGCTATTCCCCCAATAATATCAAATGTGTATGTTTTCTTTCCTCTGATCTCAGTAGTACTGCAGTACTGCTGATATTCATGCAAAGGGGCAGACATTGTATAAAACGGTAACAAAAGAGTTAAAACAATATACATTAAGCATACTAAAAAAGGATTAGATAAAAGATCTGCCTGCCTAAAATGGAAAGGATCTATAGCTCAATGTACTTAATAGCCTGGAGAGGACAACACTTGTTATCTGTAGATAACCGAAAGATCCCCGTTTCACCGATCAGAGTCAGCCCCAAAAAAATCTTTGCACCTTGTACTTGAAAAGAAAAGTAAAAAAGATGCAGAAACAAATCACAATTCAAATGGTTTCAGCAATTCACATGTAACAGAAGTAAATGAGACATATGCATTAGTAATGGAGATCCATCTCAACAAAAGAATCCTATCAATGGGGGGTAGCATTATAGAACACTGAAGATTGTATGGAACAACCTCCGAGACGAAGGTAACACAAACAGAAAATCAATGTCTCATAACCTATGATTAGAATATACCTATAGCTACATAAGGTTTTTGACAGGTTTGTGAAAAAAACTGTTCATTTGATACAATCTAATCAGTCTCATTGATTTTGCTTATAGACACAGCACATTTTATGATACAAATCTTTCTGTGAATTTCATACAGCGTACTTCTTGAACACCAGTAGGATCACTAGAAATAATATCTAAAGCCATATGTCACGGTCGGCACCCAACACCAGAACAAATGCAGAGTACCCTGGTCTCGGCTCGTGCTTCACCTGTAGTGTGACCGCCTTTGGCCTCGGGAGGAGCCCTCAGCTACTTGGATGCCACCTGGACTGTCAGGATCCAGAGGTCAGAATAGTCAGAAGCCAGGCAGGGGGTCACAACAGGAATCAATACAGAATAATCAGAATCTCAAATGCACAGAAGCACCAGGAACAAGATCCTATCATGGGCAATGATAGAATAATTGAGCTCCTTTAAATACCCATTAGAATTTGGCGCCAATACGTGCATTTGTGCACTGGGGTCATAACGCCAGCACGCCCGCGTCAATAAAGCAGACGAGACACGGGCGTGCGCTCCCTAAGTAGCCTCAATGGCGGCAGAAGAGGAGCAGCACGGCGGGCGTCCCTGCCACACCACTGGACCACCAGGTACGTTTTTTATTACACCATAGCTAAAATCTGCCAAATCCAGCACCACTAGTGATAAGCGAACAAAAAAGTGGCCAAGACAAAATTAACAGAAAAAAGGGGTTGCCATAAGTAAAAACGCCTGTTGAATTTAATGCATTTGGACAAAAAAGTTGCTCAGACAATAAAAAGTCACCAAGACAAAACAGTCGCAGAGACAAAAAAGTCGCCACTACAAAAAACGCCCATTGATGTCACTGCATTTAGAGTGAGAAAAACTTGTTGTGTGTGTAAAAAATTGTTGCACGTAAAAAATTGAAGGACTTAATCTACTGGTTCTGTAGCCAGTTTAATTCTTCCTAAATCTTCTGCACATCAGCTTTTTCTGTGTAAGTGCAGCTGGAACAACTATTTGCATAGAAAACTATTTTCAATTGCTTGCACCAGCACCCACAGATCACATCCACTGACCTCTATTTCATGCCTTCCCATTCTCATTGTCCCACCAAAATTGCCATATTCTGCATGTGCAAATTCTAGTGAGAACACATTTAATGACACTCTTAGAAATCACTAACTTTCTCAGTAGGCAGTGCATTCAATCTGGGTGTGGGTGTGAGTTGTCAGACACAGTTTTCTAGGTGAGCAGGTGGTCCACTTGTACTCACACTATAGTGATGAAGCGAGGCAATAATTGCAAACAGGACAATAGACAGTATTTTCACCAAGATAATGAAGCATGTTTCTATGGCGATAGAGAACACATAAAAGCCATTTAAATGTAGGTATTTTGATTTTACCCCTTTTCGGCTATTAAGTAGAATAGACCAAAAACCATTTCTAATTACAACTTTGTTGCATTCATGATTCAAAATAATGAATGAATTTGCTCTGAATACTGCAGATACCGGCCAGCACTCAAGTATGCATACTATAGTACTGTGGTTTCACGCAGAGACTAAAAAGACAACAAACAGAATATCTACCTAAGTAGTATTGGCAACCTGGGTCTGGATACAAATTCAATATGAATGAGAAAACAGACATCCTTTAATGAAATACAAATAAACAACAAATTCTGTTTTCACATGTCTTAAAAGGAAGTGGATGAGTGACAGGCCGAGGTCTCATAGGAAAATCATTAGCACAGAGCTTGATAGGAAAATGTTTGATTTGAATGGAACTTGCATTTCCCCTCAGGGGGGGATCTGAGTGGTATACTGGGGATTTGCAGCCACCCCTTTCAGAAGAAAATGCCTGCTGGGCTACACAACAGTAAAGGATATTTGTAGAATTTTTAATACTAACAAGTCTCTAACTATATCATCAATATGGAGAGCATGTTAATTACCCTGGTCTGCTGATGCTCGTTTTGCCAAATAATTATATAATGAGGAATATACGCCGTTCCTATGTGTATACAGACTAGGATAATGAGAGCAAGTCCAAATCTTCATTATGCCCTGAACAAAAATTTGTTCATTACTATAATTAACAGTGTTTATTGTTCTAATTATTTTCTACCCAAAAGCAATTGAGAAACCTCTCAGATGATTAGTTGCATAAATATTGACCTTTAAAAGCATTTTTTGTCATTTCTCTGTAAATGTTATTATGTCTTATTGTACATTATATTTTGTAGAGTTATTATGAATATTTGGATAACTATATTTATATAGGATACACAGGGATGTACAATTTTACAATATACAAGCATAAAAAGTATAAATATTTAGAGATGAAGTGCCGTGAGGCTAGAAACACAGTAGGAAATAGGTGACTGCCCTGTAGAGCTTACAATCTAAGTGGTTGGATAACATACAAGCAAAAATAGGAAAGCAAAATGGACAAATGCACAAATGTTTGGGCATTGGCCCTTAAATGCCAAGTGTCAGAGCCTTACGGCTTAAAGGTTGAAGTCGGGACTAAGGTGGAAGCTGATTTACAGGCTTGTCAAGTATTAGTCTGATTAGCGGTGTCCAAGGGGTTAAGAAAAGTTTGTGGTCATATCCATGCAAGGGGTCAATCGTAACCAGGAAACAAAGAAGAGAATAGTCAGAAAACAGTCCAATAGGAATCATAACACACTCAGAAACACTTGGCAGTAGAACCTATAATCGGACATTGAACCCAGGGTGCTGGCATCCCTTTATTTCAAAATTTCAAGCTAAACGCATCATGCTGACATCATGTGTTGAGTCATGGTGTCATTCCCTTGGGCGCCACCATCCTTTTTACTCTGCACAGAGCACACCGGAGAGTTCCCAACACCAAGACTGTACTAGATACTATTCTAGTGTTCCAAAAAGGTAAGATCTGAGTTTCTTTTTGGCTAAGAGAGAGTGTTCCCTACAGAGAAACTCAAGGATAGAACTTCAGAGGTAAAGAGCAGCAAGATGGAAAGGTTTAAGATGAGAGATGGCAGTGAGTGTGTATGATATAAAAAGATGGTCGCTCTTAAAGGAGCAAAGGAGATGGTTAGGAACATACATGGAGACGAGTAAGGAAATGTAGTGTGAAGCAGATGAATAAAGGGCTTTGAATGTTAGCAGAAGGATTTTGTATGATATGCTTTGCTTAACATGAAGCCATGATAATAGTTTTACCAGGAGATGGACAGGTTCCTAGGAGAATTCCAGCAGAGAAAACTGAAATTTATTAAAGGAGAGAGAGAGAGAGAGAGGTGGGAGGCCTAGGAGACTAGTTAGTAGGTGGTTGCAATAGTCTACGTCTCAAGTCTGGCCAACAGTAAGTTGAATTGGTTGACTAAAAATCCATGGTAAGACCCTTTCAAATAGAAGAAGTGTGGCCCTATCTAATTTCAGGTCATCAAATTACAGACACCACAGTCATTATTTGATCTAAACTGAGATTTGATAATTCAAAACATTTGTTCAGGGCCCACGGTTATTATGATACAGTTTTTGGTGATTGCACCAACCCTATGATATGTATAGCAGCATTGATTATTTACTTATACCTTATCCTTGTTTTTCAATCTTTGCTTTCTTTTATCATATGAAAAATAGCATATATCACAACACTTTGTTTTAGAGATGCATTCTGAAAACCGAACACACATAATCCCCTAATATCAATAAACTGGTTTTGTTGTTCCATTCATTTCTGTGTAGAATGCTTTGGTCAAGGGCCAGGCAAACAGAATGACATCTGCTACTCATCTGAACTGATTGATGATTGATCACAATAAGATATGCCTTTATACTGTATTACCTTTTTTCAGGAAAAAATAAATGAAAACTGTACTAATTTTAACAAGGTCAGTAATTTTACAGTTGGAGGAATAAATACTGGGCTATTTGGAAACACGTAGCTCTAAAGTGAAACATATTGTACATTCTTAGCTACTGGCAAGTGATCCCACAGTGTAACATCAGTTCTCTCTCTATATATTTAATATGTTTGTGTTTGTTTTCAGCAAATAGATTCTGACCAGAGATACATAGATAAAAAGGCTTTGAATGGATCAGAAAAAAGTATATTTTCTGAAAAGCTCTGCAGAGACAGAATTTTCATACATCCCTATAATATCTGTGCCGGTTTATACATATTGGATTTCCCTTTGCTGAGATATTACAGCTGAACCCCCGATTTTACATTTTCTACCAATTTCCGACTGTTTTTTTAAGGCCCCAAGAAGCCAATATTTTTTTTCTTTATTAGAATAAATATTTTCTTACAGTATACAAAATGTATCTCTTGGCCCCCGAGAAATGTAAAATCTCAGTTCTGTTGCATGTGAATTTATATTAATTTGTTTAATTTCACCAGCATAGGAATTGGTTTTCATTGTCTAAATTAACCTAGCCTGATTGAAGCTGATTGCTGATTGCATATCAACAGGTACTCAGGATCTGGGGTTTTCCAGATATCAGATCTTTCTGTAATTTGGATTTTCATGTCTTAAGTCTACTAGAAAATCATGTAAACATTAAATAAACCCAATAGGCTGGGTTTGCTTCCAAGAAGAATTAATTATATCTTAGTTGGGATCAAGTACAAGGTACTGTTTTATTATCACAGTGAAAAAGGAAATCATTTAGAAAAATTTGGATTATTTGAAGAAAATGGAGTCTATGGGAGATGGCCTTTCCATAATTTGGAGCTTCCTGCACAATGGGTTTCCGGATAATGGGTCCCATAACTGTACAGTTTGCTGAGTAAAAATGCCCATTGACAATGCATTTGGAGTGAGAAAAAAACACTCATTGACTTTAATGCGACTGGAGAGAGAAAAAAGTCGGTCGTAGGCTCTAATGTATTTTGCTACAAAAAAAGTTGCAGCAACAAAAAAGTTGCAGCGACAAAAATGACACCCATAGATTGGATTCACTCATCATTACTCATCACTACTAATAATTAAAGCTAATTGTGTGGAATGATTTTCTCAATAAATGGTATGTTGTCACTTACAGAAAAACAGGTGATGCCGTAAATGAATTATTATTATTATTATTATTATTATTATTATTATTATTATTATTATTATTATTATTATTATTATTAATATTATTAAAGAAATCGTTTGTGTTATTATTTAATTCAGTTGTACCTGTGTCACTGTAAGAACCTCCTGTGCTACTAATATGTCCACTTGAGCTCTCTTGTGCCGCTAATTAATTGCCGTTTACTATAAAATCTCTGATTTAACTGTGCCATTGATTGTTCCACCTATCCTACTGTTTTTCCATGTCACTGATAGATCCACCTGTGCCACTAGTAATCATACTGACTGATTCAGGGTCCCCATCAAGGGATTACAGCAGGTACTCCAATCAGGGAGCCTGTGGCAAAGGGGGCCCCCAAGAGATGGAAAGGTGTGATTCATACATCACAAAAAGGGACAGGGCCATTTTTCAGGGGGTTCCATTCTACTTTTTGACATGGTCCATAACCCAGGTGACCAGTGGGCTAATAATTGGGACCTCCTTGGGGGAGGATAATTATTAATATGAGGCTCCATGATTAATCATAGCAGTTCTGGGTTGATTTACCCATTGTACTAATTTCCGCTGTGTTATTGAGAGATGTGACTGCACAACCTATAGATTTACCCAAGCCCACTGATGCACCTCAACTACTGACTGATTCATCTTTGCTGCCCATAGAAACTCCTGGACTGCCAATAAATCAGTTTGTGTTGCTGAAGTCCCTAACACCAGAATAGTTTTCCACATACAAGCATAACCAGTGGGGTCTTTATCTTGGTGTCCCATCATGGAAACTGTACAAATTATTGTGTGAATTGGTAGAACATTCAGCTCTAATGCCACATGCTATACGGATACACTGTACATATATTCACACAACATCTGTTATAAAACCCATCCTTTTTGACCGGCATAAATTCAGTTAGAGAATCAGTTAGTTCAAGGAATCTAGAAGTAAAATATTTCAGGTTTTTCTGAAATTGTAATAAATATTTTTTTTTGGTGTTGAAGAATCTTCTTTCATGAATCATTTAAGATATTTGCCCCCATATGTAATGTAAGGCACTAACTTTGCCCAGGAGCAGTAACCCGAAGCTACCAATAAGATGCTTGCATTTAAACCAGTGACTATTATATTCTACCTGCTGATTGGTTGATATGAGTTACTGCTCCTGGGCAAACTTAGTGCCTTTTATTACATAACCCCATTAAACGTAAAAACTCATTGAAAGATCAAATACACATATTTGTCTTTCCAAAAACAACTGCTTTATTTATTGAGTCATTTCAGACTGTTGTTCTCTGAGCTAGCAAAGAGGTATTGATTCTTCATAATGTGGTTCCCACATACTTGTCCCCAAAGGTGAAAAAAGTCCAGGCACATCCGCTTAAATTCAAGAGGACAACTACAATGAGATGTCACACAGTTGCACAAACCATGGCTACAGATATTTAAACACCCTAGGGATATTGATCATTGACCCTTGTTGCTACCAGATTCATCAGCTTGACCCTTTTAGCCAGAAGCATCTTCTTTATAAAGTGCCAAGTGTCACTACTCTATCACTTCTTTGTCAGACGTGGATTCTTGCAGCCAACGCCATTCTCATTTATTTATTTATTTTCTATGAGTGATTAGTAGGGGTAAATACCGACACATTTAAGATGTCTGTAATCCCCTTGGTTTCCTTCAAATGTAGTTCAATTTATATCAGACACTCAAAGCTGCCTTGGTAGTTATAATAATTCTAATGCATTTCCAAGTGAAAAATATTTTAAAGAAGCCTTTTGAACTAGATGATTAGCTCTGTGTGTGTCCAGCCAGTGCTACCAATGGGGGACACAGACAAGATTGCTGTACCCCTCCCTCTCTTTGGTCAATACAATATGAGATTACTAGTTGTATTTACAAAAACCCCACATTTGCTGGTCATAGCTCCAGATAAGAATGTACACACGAGGTCTCCATTTTTACAGCCACTTGAAACTCCTGCCTGCCTGGTCCCCGATGGCAGCAATTGTGCTGGACCGGAAGTAGTCAACCAGTGAATCTTCAAGCAGCCTGTTGGTGAGAGGTGTGGGTTGTTAATTTGCAAGTTGGGGGTAGGCAAGCATAGGGGGTGTTTGCAAAGTGAGGGGCCAATGGGGGAAGGAGGCCTAGGGGAGCAGTTTATTTAAATCCTGCCATGACCATACAACATTTCATGGAACATGCCCCTTCATCAGGTGATTTTTGCATAATAAGGGATAGTCCCCCTTGTATCGACCTTGTATGCCCTAGCTATGGCTAAATTAGGTTGACTCAGTGATTCAGTCTTTGAACAATTAATTGAGTCATGTAGTAAGAAAGACCATCGAATTGGCTACTTCGACTACGACTTTGACTTCGAATCGAATGATTCGAACTAAAAATCGGTCGACTATTCGACCATTTGATAGTAGAAGTACTGTCTCTTTAAGAAAAAGTTTGACTACCTACTTCGCCACCTAAAACCTACCGAGCACCAATGTTAGCCTATGGGGAAGGTCCCCATAAGCTTTCTAAGCTTTTTTTGATCGAAAGAAAATCCTTCGATCGATGGATTAAAATCCTTTGAATCGTTCGGTTCGAAGGATTTAATCATTCGATCGAATGATTTTTCTTTTGATCGTACAATCGAAGCATTTGCGGTAGATCCTTCGACTTCGATATTTGAAGTCGAAGGATTTTACTTCGGGGGTCGAATATCGAGGGTTAATTAACCCTCGATATTCGACCAATAGTAAATGTGCCCCCAAGAGTTACTCAAATGTCTTATTAATTTGGAAATCTGATGTGGGGCTAGACATGTTGTTCATTTCCCAGGTTGTCCTCAGTCATGTGACTGGTCCACTGGCACTTTGATCATATGGGAAATGTTCTCTTGGAAAGCTCCACAGACACTCATATGGCAAATTAGTCCAAGAAAATTATTTATTTAACTTTCAGTCTTTTGGCTTTCTCTGCTGCTTTCTCAGCAGCACTCAATTGCTTCCCAGTTCTTACTTCCTAGAGAGCTCAATCACATATTTCTACATGTTATAACTCATCAATCCCATCACCTGTACTGGCTTTTCCAACTTTAGTGAACACAGCCTCTCTTATTCTTCACATTTAATCTTTCTCATAGAGCATTTGGGAGAGATATGCCTCCACTTTAGAGTTTTCCAAGCAACAGTGGCCACATCAAATTTATGAGCAAAATTATAGTATTCCTTAAATACTACATATATTTACTTATATATGTATGTTTTATATCTTACATCAATGATATTTGTAATTGAAATTGCTCCATATGCATTAAAATAAATTTCTATGAACACTGGGGTCCCAACCTTTTTTACCCATGAGCCACATTAAGGGGGTTATTTACTAAACCTCACATTTATCTTGTCTGGCTTTTTGGGGCAACAACTGGAAATTTTAGTGGAAAAAAACTAAAAACCCATATCCAAAAATCCACCATCTCAGACCTGTAAAGGGCCTGCATAAGTCAATAGGAGAGGCACCAATCTCAATTTGAAGTTATCGTGGTTTATGCTGGGTTTTCGAATCTGAAAATTCGGGGGGTTCAGGAAAAAACCTGACAAAAATCTAGTGATTCGGGAAAAAAGTCAGAAAAAATCGGGGTTTTGCTCAGTTTTATCAGATTTCTTCCCAATCCGATTAGTTTGAGTTTTTACATTTTTAAACACCATAAGAAAATAACAGCTTGTGCTATTCCAGTATTTTTAAATATCTAAGGTACAACTTTCCCTGACTTTTGACATCATTACAAAGACGTCAGCCCAGAGTCATTCTAGCTTTTCTGCTCCACACTTTTTTTGTACTTTTCATCAGTTGTAATTTTCAGCAGTGACCACTGACCAGTTCTCATTTTGTGCAAGTAAGGAGAAAGAATGGAGAATGGGCATAGCAGATCAACAAACATTTCCCGTTAAAGTAAGGCATTAAAATTACCATTAGCAGATTCAGGCTAATTCCCACATGTCTGAAAACGCTCCTAACGAGTGTTCATTATTTGTTTATTACAGTGCAGTAAAGGAGTGTTTTGCTAATCAGATTCCTTACATTAGATGACCATTGTGTGATGGAAGATTCATTCTGACTGGTGAAGCTTGTATGACATTTAACTAAAGAGACAACATGATAGGCATCACTCCCCTCAAGTACATTGTGAAGTTGCTTATTAATGTCAGCCAAGATGTGATATTTATTAAAATAAATAAAGCATAGAAATTTCCTGACATTCGAAAACATCTTTCTTTATCTATCCAACAGACAACAAATATATGTACGTTTGAAGAACCTATTTTAATGCCTGCTTCATTCATTTAATGCAACTGACAATTGCCAAATTGCAATGCATCATTAATAGACACATGTAGTTGACACATTAGAGTATACACTAGCATGCGGTAGCTTTCATCACTTGTTAATGTCCCATTACTTGAATGGCATTAATAAGCATAAGCAAGAATAGCTCTCAGTTTCCTGAACAAAGGATGTGAAATATGGTATAAATGTCTTTCTAAGTATTTTAATAATGATCACAACAACTATCTTTCATTGATACAGAGAGACAGAAAGTGGCAGAGCAAATACTGCAATTTGGCACTCAATAAAATATTATCATATAAATGGAGTGGAAATTAGAATTAAGCAGGTACAGGGTGTGTGGCAAATGTTGTGTTGGAAAGTGTTAACCGTTTATATACAAGAAACTTGAAACCATGCTGACTCCCTTAAAGGAATTCTGTCGTGATTTTTATGGTGTAGTTTATATTTCTAAATTAAACTGTTTATACTGCAAATAATTCTCTCTACCATATAAAATAGTATTCATGAACCAACAAGTTGTTATATAGGTGTATAGGCAGCCATCTCAGGTTATTTTGCCTGGTTGTGCTTTCAGAAAGAGCAAGCACTTCACAAAAGAACAACTGACAGGTAGGCTATCGTTTCTCCTACTAAAAGTGGGACTTGGATTTTTTATGATAGAATGCTATTCTCTTATCTACCCGGGAGCTGTTATCTTGTTACTTCCCCATTGTTCTGTTGAGAGGCTGCTGGGTAAAGTGTGGGTGGGGGTGATATCACTCCAACTTGCAGTGCAGCAGTCTAGAGTGGCTGAAGTTTATCAGGGCACAAGTCACATGACTGAGGACAACCTGGGAAATGAACAACATGTCTAGCCCCACATCAGATTTCCAAATTAAATATTAAAAAATCAGCTCTTTTTTCAATGAAGAAGTCTGCTGGAGCAGCACTAGCAACTGATGTGTTTTGAAAAAAAAAACTTGTTTTCCCATGACAGAATCCGTTTAAGGTTGATCTCCACAGTTTGTTATAACCCTAAATATTGTAATTGTTCAGGCAGCAGATTAGTCTTATCTGTCTGGAGTGGAATTCAAGGCCAGATCATTCTGACGCCTAATTATATTACCAGCAGCAGGGAACTGGGATGGGGAGAGTGCAAGTTGATGTAATCTTGTATTTTGGAGTTAAAAGTTTGAACTGACAAAAACCCCAGGCAACTATACAATGCAGAAGTTTAAAGAATGCCTCAGAATATAGGGAATTACAATAGCTGGTGGATCACACGCCTAACTTCAATGTCAAAAATAACAGTTATTACAAAATGAAATAATATGTAATTTATCAAAGGTTCAAGGGAGTCTGTGGCAAATATCTACTTCTCCTTGGCCCTAAACTAGCTCTGGTCTTAGTGGAATGGTGGAACTGCTTAGCAAGATATTATTGGCATGACTATTATATCCTTTGCTTCACTGAATATTTTGCAATGCTCTTTGCTCTGTCTATAGAGCATTGAACTGATATTGTTTGGCTTCAGAACATCTGCTGAGTGTTACATTATAATTTTCGGAGCTTCAGAAGGTTTTGTCCATATGCTATCAAGAACAAATGACTGGGATTCTAATGCTGGATGAGTCTACAAATCACATATATACCTTAAGTAATTTAAATTGACAGATTATTTTAAATCACTGGTGCAACAATGGCTTATAATCAACCCTTAGTTTAAGCAAAACCAGCCTATTGGCTTTATTTAATGTTTGCATGATTTTCTAGTAGATTTAAGGTGTAAATATCCAAATTACGAAAAGATCCGTTATCTCCAGGTCCAGAGCATTCACTACTTCTGTAGCTCACTCCTACTTCAAATTTGGCAACACAAGTGTTTTACAATTCTCTGCAAACAAGCCTTCTGTTAAAAAAAAATCAACTCCCTGCAAGCCCAGTTTGGGGATTAATTTTGCTCAACTGTTATAATATGGCAGACGGAAACCCTTGTCAGTGCACGATGTAGTATGGAATCAGTAACCTGTATAAGGGCCAACATGAATAATACAATAGAAGAGAGGAGCTGTAGGAATCAGCCAGCTTGCTGCAGTTACGTGTAAAAACATACACCAGTTGTACAGTAACATAAACACAAACGCAACTGAAATTAATAGAAATTAATTCTGCTTATTTTGCTGAACAATTCCCCAGAGTATCAGCAAGCGTTTTTCTCTGTTCTTTAGGGATTGCATGTCAATTGTTCAGTCTGGACAAGAACCACCTTAGCATTTTTATTTTAATGAAACGGTCAGCTGTTAAAATTCCCAGAACCGTGTTTATTTAATTGCTTTGTGTAACATAATGGGGGATGGAAAAAAAACCCCAGCATTATATGACGTGCCATTAAATGGCATGAATGTATGCAAATGTTATACACGTATATATATATATATATATATATATATATATATATATATATATATATATATATATATACAATTCCAAAGGTGCACTCCGTAGACCAAGGCAGTACCTGGGTGCTCAGCATTGAGGGTAGATAGAGCTTTGCAAAATAGCGTCACTCACAGGGTTTCTTAGTGCAAATAAAAGATTTTTATTGAACTTCAATAAAAATCTTTTATTTGCACTAAGAAACCCTGTGAGTGCCGCTATTTTGCAAAGCTCTATATATATATATATATATATATATATATATATATATATATATATATATATATATATATATATATATATATATATATACATATATATATATATATATATATATATATATATATATATATATATATTTATATATATATACATATATATAAATTATATATACACAGTAAATATCTATTTATGTTCCCACACACATATGTAAAGGTTCATACATATGTATGCGCACACACGAGAAAAAGCCAAACAATATAGATGAAATTCAGCATTTGCAAAATGCAGCAATCCATGGATTCCATCTGAATCAATCACTTAACATATCATTCATAATGCTAGCCTGCTCAAATCATCCTCGCCCTGTCAGTAGCATCTTTCTTCATTTTCTCCCTGCTATTCTCTTCCAAGAAAATTGAACCTCTGTATCATTTACTGTCCAAGACCCATGAATCTAGCTTTGGGAAGGATTTTTTTTTTTGTCTTTTTTTTTTTAATGATATCACTGGCAATTTTGTTTGTTTTAATAGCATGGTGAAGGAAATATAGGTCCCCACGTAAAAGAAAAATAAAATCCAAAGCACTGTACAGCATACACGGATCTGTTCATCTATAACCCACAAAATACACTACAAATCACTGGCAGCATCCGAGAGATTCATTCCAGCATTAATATGAGAAGGGAGCTGGCATAGACAAAAATATCTCTAACATAATGGTATATTACAGAAAGGATGGCTTCATGCAAATGGCTGTTTGAGAGGAATAACGATTAAGCCACATCTTTTTTTGGTAAAATAAATAGAAGAAATATTTCACTGTTTGATGAACTGTCTTAATAGAAATATATGGCACAGTTCACAAAGATGAATAGAAATGCAAAATGTTGCAGTCATGAACCTTACAAAAAAGTTAAGGATTAAATACACCATAATGTTGAAAAAATATCTGTGATTTTCCTTCCATATTTGTCAGCATATATCCTGAAGTCAACCTATTAACCTGTTCTTTCTTTGTATGCAGAATTGGATATTAATTAACCCAAACGAATTGGTGTCACTCCATGTTGGCTAAACCCTACCCCATGCAATGCAATGTTTATTAACAAGTATTGTTACTCAAGAATTGGAGTTGATATAACCAACGATCTTTGGACAAAAAGAAAAGATAGTTATATGTGACAATGTACAGATATGAAGTCCTTGAATGACTTTAACCTCTGGTGTGGGCTTTTTGGGGAAAAACTTGAATTTTTCTGTTTTTAAAAAAAAATATTTATTAAAGCCTGAATACAAAAATCTGCTATCCCAGATCTGCGGAGGTTGTCTATAAGTCAATGGCAGAGGACCCCATCCTATTTTGATGTTTCTGTGGTCTGCGCTCGAATTAGCCCGAAAATCATGTTTCTGGCTTTTCGGGCAAAAATCAGAAACATTTGGATTTTTCGGGAAAAAGCCTGAAAAAATCAAGGGATTCGGGAAAGTCTCTGAAAAATCGTACCATTTGGGTTTTCACTTGATTATATGGAGTTTTTTCCCAAACCGATTAAATCAAGCTTTTTTTAATAATAAATATGGTCAAATCGGTTATAAGAGTTTGGTCATGTTTTTTTTATTTATTTTTTTTATTTACCCAAACCGATTAAATCAAGCTTTTTTAATAATAAATATGGTCAAATCGTTTTTTAGAGTTTGGTCATGTTATTTATATTCGTATTTTAGTAAATAACCCTCAACAAGTCTCGATAACGCAAAAACTCTGGTCATTGTCTATTGCTTTCATTGAACAATAACAATTACAGGTATGGAATAAGTTTCCATATTTTGCAATATTAAATATCTAATAAAAAATATGTTTATGTGATGCAGGTATCTTGGGTTCTTTCTTTGGTCATTGATTTATTTACCTGCTTCAAATTCATACCGTGGGATATGTTACACGGAGGCCTATTTATCAACATTCTCACTTCAGTTGTTCAAAACTATGATTCAATTCTTTTTCTTTAAAATGACAAATGCCATGTAATTTATTATAATATCTGAATATAAAAAAGAAGAATGAAAAAAATGCTGAACAAACCACCAAAAAAAAAATACAAATACCTCCAAAACCTCTAAGAATTCGAGTTTTTCAGGCAATTGCTAGCTTTTACATGCAGACGTTTTCGTGGTTTTTAGATCTAGAGTTTTAGAGAAATACAAAAAAAATAATTTTTAGAGAAAAAATTTAATTCATGAAAAAAATTCAAATGTTAGTAAATAGGCCCCTAAATATTATAACATTTAAAAAAAAAACAGGCATTTCCCATTTCAAATAAATGTTTTCTTCTACTTAGGGGCCGATTCACTAAGGGTTGAATATCGAGGGTTAATTAACCCTCGATATTCGTCTAGGAATTAAAATCCTTCGACTTCGAATATCGAAGTCGAAGGATTTAGCACAGATAGTTCGATCGAACGATCGAAGGATAATTCCTTCGATCGAACGATTAAATCCTTCGAATCGAACGATTCGAAGAATTTAAATCCAACGATCAAAGCAATATCCTTCGATCAAAAAAAGTTAGCCAAGCCTATGGGGACCTTCCCCATAGGCTAACATTGACTTCGGTAGCTTTTAGATGGCGAACTAGGGGGTCGAAGTTTTTTTTAAAGAGACAGTACTTCGACCATCGAATGGTCGAATAGTCGAACGATTTTTAGTTCGAATCCTTCGATTCGTAGTCGTGGTCGAAGTAGCCCATTCGATGGTCGAAGTAGCCAAAAAAAAACGTCGAAATTCGAAGTTTTTTAACTTTGAATCCTTCACTCGAAGTTAGTGAATCGGCCCCCAAGAGTATAAGCTCTGTAGAACATAATGGTATCTGTTATCCACTATTTAACCTGTGCCATATAGCTTTTTTTCAATTTCCACCATTGCTACACAGCAGCTTGTTTATATAAACTATAGTAGTGTTTCTGAAACTAACACATCAGTTTTACCAATGCAGGGCAACTGTACATGATATTTTCATTACTTTAAAACACTTTCATTTTTTGGTGTTAGTTTTCCTTTAAATACATTTTTACATGAATGTATCCAGGAGGCTACTTACTTGTTTGAGAATAACACAAGAACGATATCCATACCCAGATCAGAGGAATTTTTGAATACTCATGTATCTGATGATCACAATGTGATTGTTTGTTCATATTGAGACAGCACAATGTTATTCATATTATTTACAGCAACAAATGAGTTATGTCTATGACATAAGATACAACCAGATTCATTTAAATGTTTAAGATGTATGTAATAGAGCACATTTGCAAAAACAGTCGTAAATGTGGTTGTGTCCAAAAACATTCTTTGCACTTTACATACTTGCACTATATGCTATTGCATTCATCCTTTTCCTTTGCTGAATTTTGCTCCTATTAACACTGGGGGACCTTGGAGTTACCACCACCCATAATGTGGTGGTCCAAATTGCATCAATCGGCAGAGTAGGCTTACTCCAAAATAATCACAAGATACTCCACACACTGTGAAGGAGAAAGAACCCCTTTATAACTTTCCAAAACAATTCCCTCTACCAGGAACATAACATCAAACCAAAGCCATTCTTTTTCAAGGCCACATAGATACAGAGGTAGACATACCATTTATTAATGGCCATGTTCCCAACGTTCAAAACATACATCTCCATACTACTGTATGTGCCAGCTCCTTCCTAACTTGTGCCTTACTTAACTTTTTGCTTCCTGCCTTTCTAGTTCCCTCAAAGCTCTGCTGCCTTCATGAGTCAGTTTTTCATGTGAAACAAGGGACATAACTAAACACAAATTTGTACCCTCATCACAAAATATGTGAAAGTAAAAAGTAAAAAGTATGATTCATAAGGATATATTTTATTGGTTATTCATGGCTTGTGTGTATTGTATACTATTTATTTTACATAACTTATTAACTCATCTATTTGTTTACTGCTGTTTCTAAAAATATAATAAAATGGGATAAAACTTGAGCAAAGACTGGGGTTGGGGTTGTTTTGTCTAGAGAAAGGCGTGTTTGCAAGGGGACATGATTACTTTTTAGTCCATTAGAGGACACTATAGACAGATAGCAGGGTACATTATTTGCCATAGAGAATTTGGGTTTGAAAATGTCATCTGTTGATGCACCATGCTGGCCAGTGGAACTGCAGCACCTCTTCAACTTTCTGCTTTGTAGCCCCCTTTTATGCTTTTTAACCATGACCCTACAAGAACAGATAAAAGATCATCTGTGCATGTATGGTGGCCCATTGATCCCATATCCTTGTATTAGGGACAGGTTTGAAAATATCACTGCAGCTCCACTTTCTGCTTTGTGCCCCCCTCGTATGCTCTCCAACTGAGCAGCTCGTGGGTAGAAGAGCATTGTCTCACATTGTCTCATGTATGGCATCCTGAAAGGAAAACTATACCCCCAAAATAAATACTTGAGCAACAGATAGTTTATATAAAATTAAGAATCTAATCAAACTGGTATATATATTTAAGTAAATCTTGCCCTTTTACATCTCTTGCCTTGAACAACCATTTTGTGATGGTCTGTGTGCTGCCTCAGAGATCACCTGACCAGAAATACTGCAACTCTAACTGTAACAGGAAGTGTGGAAGCAAAAGACAGAACTGTTAATTGGCTCATGTGACCTAATAAGTATGGTTTGTTTGGTTTTTGTGCACCGTGAATCCTACGATCCCAGGGGGCGGCCCTTATTTTTTAAAATGGCAGTTTTCTATTTATGATTACCCAATGGCACATACTACTAAAAAAGTATATTATTATGAAAATGGTTTATTTACATGAAGCAGGATTTTACATATGAGCTGTTTTATGCAATATCTTTTTACAGAGACCTACATTATTATGGAAGATAGCTCATAGTACAAGTTGATCCAGGGACTAGTCCGATTGCCATTTTGGAGTCAGGAAGGATTTTTTCCCCCACTGAGGCAAATTGGAGAGGCTTCAGATGGGGTTTGTTTTTTGCCTTCCTCTGGATCAACTGGCAGATAGGCAGGTTAATAAAAGTATAAAGGTTGAACTAGATGGAGGTGTGTCTTTTTTCAACCTAACTTACTATTTTACTATGTTACTATGTAATGTTTGTGGGTTATAGTTTTCCTTTAAGAGAATGATCTAGAGATTGACACTAAAATTGCAACCAAGTGATACATGTAGCAGCCACTACAATTTCTGACATTACTTTTGTATCGTTGTTAGTTTACATATTGCCTGGATACAAAATGAATGAATATATAAATTGATAAAGGCATAAATACACTTTATTGTATCTATCAGTACAATACAGTTGTCATTTTAAGAAAGAAAATATGAAATTAGCACAGACACATTTCTGTTGTATCAGTGCAATATCAGTAAAATCCGGCAATATCAGCACTGGGGAAAACAACCGGCTTGACAAGAAATGTGAAAATAATGAAACATAATTAGTTATTTTTTTTATAGATAAAACTAAATTGCAGAAACAAAGTCACTAGTGAGAAAAAGCCCTAACTTTTTTCGGTATAACAATCAAAATAATATACCTTTCCAGCTTTATGCATCATTACTATACCATCCTGATGTGTCAGTTTTGTTCTTTTTCTTCTGTATTTGGAAATGCCATAATGACTATCATTGGAACTACATAATGAGTATAATGAGCATGCTAATAAGGTTTATTGGGCATAATATGAAATGCTAATTCAACCCTGGGAGCAAGAACATCCATGGTAGGCTTTATTTGACCATTTCTTTTCAATAAAAAAAAAAATATATATATATATATATTTTTTTTTTTTACAATGGACAGTGATGACCCGCTGTCTTAAAAGCTAATCACAACTGCCTATTAAATGTGCGTTTCATATATTGCTGGAGGTAGAACTGATTATCATAGTGAATGAAATAGTTGTTTGGCTTATTCCCAGGGGACAAAAAGTCATTCTTCAAGGTGATGTATCTCATTTGTGAAATACATTAACAATTGAAGGGAGTTAAAAATACATGTGAACTCCCAGGGAGAAAATATGAGGCTGACCATATATATGTACACACTGACTTTTGTTATATACTGAGAGTACAAATGAAAGGTTGATTTCAGCAATATTTGAGACCTTCATTTCCAACTGCAGTGTACCAAGACATCTCTCTCTGGAGTAGATTTCATAACTGGCAGTTTAAAGCATATATATAAGTAGCAACAACGGGTTATTTTTAGTAGTGAAAAAGTATATTTAGTAAGG
Organism: Xenopus laevis; assembly: GCF_017654675.1. Taxonomy (NCBI): domain Eukaryota; kingdom Metazoa; phylum Chordata; class Amphibia; order Anura; family Pipidae; genus Xenopus; species Xenopus laevis. Next base: position 131,746,343 of record NC_054381.1, on the reverse strand, counting down.
CATGTATAGATATATATATATATATGTGTATATATATGTATATATATATATATATATATATATATATATATATATATATATATGTGTGTGTATATATATATATATATATATATATATATATATATATATACATATATATATATATATATATATATATATATATATATATATATATATATACATATATATATATATATATAAAAAACACCCAAAGATCAAGCAATTAGAGAAAAAAGACTATAAACCTGTAAGCATGGGTTTAAATATTGTTAATCCCATCCAGAACTTTGAATACTGTCTTTGGTTGAGATTTTCCCCTTAGCAAAAGTTGAATATCCGATATATCAACATGTACCAGGTTTTTGTTCTCTGTATATTCCATGTACAAGTTTCTCTTATTTCATTATTCTCTTTTCCACAATCTCTTTCCTTTTACTATTACCTAAGCGTATAATTTCTTCGATGTAACATTTCCTTATTGTGCTGATTGTGCTTATTTAAAGATAACATAACTCTCATATGTTATTAAGCATGTAGACTTTGGTTCTATCTATGTTTATGCTATGTCAATGCACAATGAACTTGCAATTTGAAAAAAAAAATTGTTAATCCAATGAATTTAAGAATGGCTCATCATTTTTGCCTAAAAACTGCATAGCAAAGGTATACTGTATATGTCACTATTTAATTGTATATGCGTTGTTAAATTTTAACTGAATATTAAACTAAAGGATATTAAACCAATCGCTGTAAGGTAAAATAAATCAGCCATCATAATCCTATGACTGTCATACAATTCGCAAGTCTGGCTCACATACAGTATGCTATATTTATATTGTTAATTATGTTAATTAGGGATGGGCGAATTTTTTCGCCTCCTTTTGCCAAAAATATGACGCCTATAGACTTATATGGCGGTGGGCGTCAAAAAAAAAAAGACGCCCGTCAAAAAAAACTCGCCACGCGACAAAATTATTTTGACACCCATAGACTTAAATGGGCATCTGCGACATTTCGCTAGCGGCAAATTTTTGGCAAAATGAAACAGGTCAAATTCACCCATCAATGTTAATATTTCTCCCACATTTGACAGTAACGTCACATTCTCAGCCCTTGGGAAACCATAAATGCGAGTTCTACTTTATTCCTTACTGGAGGCAACATGAGCCTATTGGGTTTATTTAATGTTTAAATGATTTTCTAGTAGACTTAGGGTATAAACATCCAGAAAGTATATATGTATGCTTTCTGAAACTTAATACAGGTATCTTCATATTTCTTTTTGAAGTCTACAAATTAGTATGGGACAAATGGTAAGTTACACAAATTAAAAAATAAATTTGGATGCTTCATGTCTACTCCTTGACACATCCACAATTTTGGAAGCCCTGCTTATAGACTTGTCTCTTATATGCTGTCTGTTTATTTAAAGAGATGTAAAAGAACCATGGAGCATTTATGTGAGCAAGCAGCAGTCTTTCCATAAAAGCTGCAGTTATAACATTTATTTTAGACAGGTGATCATTTTCAGATGGAGGCATTTACAGTAACATTGGGTCATGTTCAGTGATATCAAACACTTTTTGCACTTTTTGATTAATTAAGGTTGCATATACAGGCCAATCAGCTTCAAAATATGTGTGTAATCATGCTCCAACTAAATTTGACAAGCAATACTGTAGTGGACTTACAGCAGGAAATAATAATATAAATAATAGTAATAAAGCATTTGTCTGGGGAATACAAGAATTATTGTCAGATCATCAGATTAGTGATTTTAGAGAGTGGATTATTATTATGCTTGTATAATATTTATAGAGAACCAACACTCCTGATCTCTGCCTCTTTATCTTAAAGTATCAAAAAGAATAATTAATATAAACCAGTGCTGGATCTAATGAGAAACTGAAGGTACTAGCTTCATGGTTGTGTCTGTTGTTTCCATAGTGTACAGTGCTAAGGCCCAAATTTTGCTCCAGGTCTAGAAACTCTCAGGAACTAACCACATCCTTACATTTAAACAGCTGGCCAGTGCATTCTACCTGCTGTTTGATTGCTTTGGGTTACTAGAACAGAATTGCATAATGGCTATTAACAGGAATTTTCCATTGGAATATCCCCCAGTACACTTACAAGTCTGTATTAGAGGACAGTGCATATGTGGACCTTGAATAACAGAGCTGAATATAAGGTCATTGTAATTCTAATGAGACTTTTGAAATCCAGTGACCTCTAGGCTGAATTTTATAATATGGGGATTTCTTTCTGACCTCCACAGTGACTGTTTGGTCTCTTCTCAAGGTTGTTGTAAGGACCAGCCTGGACTCAAACTCTGGGGACTGGTGTTTCCAGGGCAGAAAGGTCCTCAGGCCCGGAGGCCAGTGCAGACAGGCTGGGAAGCCGGTACACAAATGGACACTGGCTGGGAAGCCAGTTGCCAGAGAAGCTTCACTGGAGCTGTGAGCAGCAGCTGCTTCAGGATAGGCCCCTCTGGAGCTGTGAGCAGCGGCTGCTGCAAGGAAGATCCCTCTGCAGCTGTGAGCAGCGGCTGCTGCAGAATTGGCCCCTTTGGAACTGTGAGCACCGGCTGCTGCAGGATAGGCCCTTCTTCCTTCCTTGCAGCATGGAACTGGCCACTGCTCCTGTATAAATTATAACAATCAAGGGAAAGTTATGTTCACCACTAATTTTTAAAAACATTTAATGGATGCTTACTTGGGCTTGTTAGCTTTCTGCTTTCTAGTCATCTGTAGTTACAGTACATCACTACTGTTAAATTCCTCACTTAGAGGCACATTTATTAAAGGTCTGATTTTAGTGAGTTTAGAGCTCAAGACAGTCTGCCAGAGGGAAATTCCCCCACTCTCGGTTTATTTCCAAAGAATTTTTAAAGACCTATTTATCTATGGGCAAAAGTGAGAGTTCACCCTTTGATAAATACACATAAAAATCCCATAGAATTGAGCTGGAGTGGAGAAAATTAGATTTTGCAAACTGTCGAGCTCTAAATTCACTTTTTGGCAAATATACCCCTATATCTCTAAAACCACGAATGCTCTAAACGTTATTAAAAGATCAGATTGTAAAGGGGTCTATTTACTAAAACTCAAATTTATTGCATATTTTTATCAAACCAAACTTGACCAAACTCCCATCCATGATTTTATACTATTTATCAAAACAATAACCCAAAAAAGTTGGTTTGGGAAAAAACTCAAGTTGTGGACTCAGGTTATGTCCTGAAAACCCTAAAATTTTCAGATTATTGGGCTAAATCCAATGCAGACCATGATATCTTTAAATTGGGATAGTTACATCTGCCATAGACTTATACATGACCTTGACAGGTTTGAGATGCCAAGTTTTTGGATTAAGACTTTTAGCAGCATCAGGGTATATAATACATCTCTAAACATTTGAGGGTTTTTTTCCACAAAAAATTCGAGTTTGAGGTTTAGTTAATAATCCTAGTAAAGTACAAATGGAAAATAGGGTTGAACGATCCGAAAAAATACAAATATCTCTGAAATAAAACCCTCTGAATGGTTAAAACAAAAAGTCCAATAGGATCATTGCAGCTCCCATTGACTTTTATGGGACTTCATCTGCTTTTACTTGGTGAGTTGGTGAGTTAGTGAATTAAAGTTTTTTTTATAGAAAAAATATATTTCGTGGAAAAAAATCTGAATTTTAGTAATTTTGCCCCTTGGGGTTCCCCAAGGAAGTTTAAGCTACAGGGCTCCCTGAGGTGGCTATTTTATAGCACCATATGATTTTAGTGTAAACCAACATTGGTGTGATTAATCAGGTCCAATGCCAGTCTTAAATGTTTCACAACCCCAATTTTGTATTTGTTCTCACTGTATTCTCTTTCCATTTCTGTTCCATTGTTTACAGGTACAAAGCTAACAACTGCAACACCATTAGTACAGCTGCTGTTTTATTGTGTCACTGCCAGCATTCTTAATGTTTCTCTTGTGACAGTACAGCTACTCCTACTACTCCTGTACCAAAAAAAATTGGAGTGATTGATGGAAGCAAGGAGGCTCAGTGGTTAGCATTGCTGCCTTGGATTGCTGAGGTCCTAGCATCTAGCATGGGTATGTTCTACCCACACTTATTGGTGTTCCTTCTACACTCTATAAATATTGTTTCTATGTGCAATAGTGACTTTCGATTGTAGGTTGCATTGGGGGAGGTATGGATGTAAATGATGAATAAACTTTGAACTGCAAAATAGTTCAACTCTACATATATAAAAGAATAATAATAATACTACTAATAATAATAACTGTCAACGTTGAATGCAACCATTTCATTAGCAACTTGATAAATTGCCTGCTCCATTGCTTTGGAATTCTTGGTCCTGTGAGTTGACAAGACATTGCTTGTCCAGTCTCGAGTGTGTGTGTCAATGTTTCCATTCACCAAACGCAGTTTTACACAGTAATGTTTTTAAATGAGAGTATTTTTGTGGGAATCTCAGCTGGGAATCTTATTTTCTTTTCCTTATCTTCATAAATTGCAGTCCCTGATTTATGTTGATTATTATTGTAATAAAATTTTGCTTCATTGTTATTTTGTATTTTGATTTCCACCTTTCTGGGAGACATATATTCCCACCTTTCCCAACATTTTATTGCTTGCATGGAACAGGTGGCAACAGTAGGTGTGGACACACTCATAAACCGCATAGACTACATGATATTCATCACAATGTTTTAAGGATCAGCAGAAGAGGGAACATACCGTAGTTATAACAAAAGAGACAGAAAGTTGGATTGTGGAAACTGCTGGGGCAGTGATGATACCTCACACAACAGCATAGAGACATATAATAAGTGTATGTGTACTGTTAAAAATATATTTTTTAATATTTTAAGAGACAATTCATTAATAGACAAATGGTAAAATTCATAGAATTTCCAAAGTTTCCCTTCTCTAATGTTCTTCTCAATTTTCCCTTCTTTCGTGCTTTATACTCATTATACAAGGGAGTGTAGTAAAACAGTATTAACAAAGCAAGTTCCAAACACTAGCTCCTCCACCATCAACTTCAGTAGGATCAATGATATCCAGACTTTTTTTTTTGACATTTCCAATTGTCTCTATTTCTTCTTTGACAAGTATTCAGAATTAATAGGGTTTGGAAATGATGTCCCACTATTGCAGTTGGTGCTGGAGAAATGTGTCATTTGCATCTTACATTTCCAGTTATTCAGCATATTACAATATTTTAACCATCAGCAAGGCACATTCACTCCCTATTAATTAGATCTAACAATGTAAACAATAGCAGATTAATTCATCTACTGAGCAAGGGTGGTATACAGTATGTCCAGATAGATAATATAGTTAAATTGTATTTCCTCTATTTACTATTTATATTTAAAGCAAATTATAAAGCATGTAATATCAATATTAATAGACTACACGTAATCTATTATAGCTAACATTTTATTAACAAGAATTACACAAACCTCCGTCCTCTTTTCTCAACACTGCAGCATGAGCAATCACATTGGGTTTCATGCCAAAATAACTCAAGTTTCTATGAACAGATTTTTTTAACAGAGGAAAACTCTGGTAGCTTTTAGATGACAATTTTTTTTCTTTATGACATCTTTTGTATAATGGTTTAATAACATGAGAGCCATGAGTGATTTTATGATATATGCTTATTTGCTAATCACCACAAGTACCAAAACCATCACATTCTAAGGGAGAAAACAACACTTAGGGCCCAACTGAAGAATGCTCAAGCTCGATGGCTTCCTAAAACCTTGCACGGTTTCTTCCTTCAAATACCTTGACTTCCTGCTGAATTCTTTTGGCAACATAGACCTGTGGATGTGATGTTTTCCTTAGCTAGTGGTTAAAGTGGTATTTACCCTATGGGTCCCTACATATGTAAGAAGGTGAATATATTCTGAATATGTGATTTCAATATATTCTGAAATTTCTCTTTAATTAGGGCCTCATGGGGCCCCTATACCTCCTGGGCCCCCCTGCAGCTGCAGTGTCTGCTTCCTCTGTATTAACGCCCCTGGATGCTTTCTAAAAATTAGTGACATAACAATTTTCTATTTGTTTATGAACCCTAAATCGGTGACACCTCCTCACTTACAACCCCATTTATCTCACGCAGGGTAAAAAAAACAATGGCTTGCATGTTTTTCAGTCTGGAGACTTTATGAATAACGGAAGTCAACAGATTTATGGGAAAAAAGTTTCTACCATTATTGCAGAACATATAATTATTGAATTTTACTAACAGTTTTACTACTTTATAAAACAACTGAAATGTTTTGTTAATGCATTTTATGGTATATTTTATTATAATACAACATATCACTCAAGTTGAGGAGTTAATCTTTACTACAGGCCCTTTAATATGGGGTGCCGTTTGTCCCAAATACATTCTGTATACAAAACTATCCCTAATACACACAATGAATGTCTCTCATGTTATATAAGAATTTGTGACCATACACAGAGAAAAAAAATATACAAAAGACTTATTTCTATTAAAGAATGAAAACAAAATCTGGTTAGTGCACAAAAGGATGTCATTATATCACAAACACCATTCTGTACAGTTTAACAAGCAATCTGTCTCACAAATGTATAACCTCCATGTAACGGACACACTTATGTGCAAAGTTACTTACAGAATGAATTATGTAAAAACAAAGTTGGACATAATATATAATAGTGTAACTAACTAGTGCTTGTCAAGCTAGATTTGAATGACAAAATAGATATCTGTGACAGAAAGCAAGATTTTATAGCACAGGATTCATTCTTTCCACAAAATGACAGTTTTGTTCACAAAACAGATAAAATAACCATTCTGTGAAGCAACACTGTCAGTCACATTCCTGAACCAATAAGAACAAAGCTTATTGCCATATACAAACAAGATGAGAAGTGGCCAGCTCTGCTCCACATGGCTAAGGCAAAGTATCTGACCTGCTATAGAGTGTGCCCTCTAATGTCCCCTCTGCTGCATAGTAATAAACATGAACAAACCTTTCCTAAAAGAGCTGCTGTTAAACACTACAGGTTCATAAATTGAAGTTTTTACAAACGGCTGAGAAATATAATGCTGTACTTATAATGATTGTAGAAAATAAAAGTATGCAAAACATAAATATGATCATTTTAGGTGATATGGCTATTCTTATTGTAGTAACCTGCTTGTGTGGCCATTTTGGTTAAGGGCATTCCTGCTGTTTTGCCATTATCTTATGACTCACTCCTGTTCCTCTTCCTGTCTAAACTGAGAGCAATAATGGGACAGGCCACACCCACCTGCCATCTTCTATTAAATGTACCAGAAGTTACTGTGCTTGTCTGGCTGCTTTGCCTGACTCTCAGAGTCAGTTATAAGTTTTGTATATGATAGTTAGACTCCAATGTCTCCTCCTAGCTGTAATCTTGCACCAATTAGCTTGTAGTAGTCTCTTAATAATGTGCTTACCTATAGTTTAACTACTACATAATAGCTTTAGCCAGAGACTTGTCAAAAAGACCAACCGAAATTATGTCAAAGTTTTTTCAATTGAATAGTCCAACAATTGACTCCAAATAGGTTCTAGGAGGTCCCCCGTAGGCTAAAACAGCAATTTGGCAGGTTTTAGATGGTGAATGGTCGAAGTTGAATTTTTAAAGAGACAGTACATGATAAATTTCGATATTTGAATTTTCAAATTTTTTTGCAAATTCAAATCGAATTTGGACTATTCCCAAGTGGAAGTACACAAAAATAGCTTGAAATTCAATTTTTTTTTCATTCAAAAATCCACCTCGACATTTGCTAAATCTGCCCCTAAGAGTTGTGGTATGGATGCAACCTCAAAATGACAAGGGGGAAGCACTAAGTGCAAAATAAACAGGCATAATTTGAGCATATTTTGTCCAAATGCTTTAAAATCAATGGGCGTCCGAACAATTTTGACTTGCAACAATTTTTATGTGCGCCCAAATTTTTTTGAACCAGTGAATTTAGTTCCGAGAATGTATTCGCTGGCAGCGAAACTCGCAATTTCGTAGCGAATTTGCACCTGCCGAATTTATTAGCCCATCACTAATTACACTACCAATAACAAATTTAAATTCATCTAGACATGTCATCTCTGCATTGTGTTCAATAGTTTCAGTTGTAAAACTAACTTGTCCCAGTGAAATGCATTGAAGTTAATGGGCATCAAAATTATTTTGACGCACGTCAATTTAGACAAACATGACAATTTTTATACGTGCATATTTTGTCCAAATGCTTTAAAATAAAAACAATTTTTATGCGCGGCCAAATTTTTTGGACGCAGTGAATTTTCTCGCAAAAACTCGCAATTTATCAGTGAATTCGTGCCTAGCAAATTTATTTGCCTATCACTAATTACACTACCACTAACAAATTTAAATTCATCTAGACATGTAGGGGCAGATTTATCAAGGGTCGCAGTGAATTTGAGGGAATTTTCGAAGTTAAATTCGAAATTGAAAGTACTTCGACCATCGAATAGGATACTACGACTTTGAATTTACTTCGAATTCGATTCGAAGTAAAAATAGTTTGAATATACTGTCTCTTTAAAAAAAACTTTGACTTCAATACTTCGCCAAATTAAACCCGCCGAAGTGCTATGTTAGCCTATGGGGACCTTCTACAGCATTTTTGAAGTCAAAGTAAAAATCGTTCCATCGTACGATAAAATCGTTCGAATCATTCGATTCGAACAATTTAATCGTTCGATTTTACTCTGCCTGCAGAATAGCCAAATTCAATGAAAAAAAGTTTGCATCCGATATTCGAGTTTGAAGTATTTTAATTCGATGGTCGAATTTCAAAGTATTTTTAACTTTGAAATTCGACCCTTGATAAATCTGCCCCGTAATCTCTGCATTGTGTTCAATAGTTCCAGTTGTAAAACTAACTTGTCCCAGTGGGTATTAGTGTGAGTGTGTGTGTATCACTTCACTTTGTTTTCTTAGGAGTCACTAGTTTCTTTAAAAAAGTAAACTTTTCAGTCTATCATTAGTTGGTACTAAAGTTGCCAGTATCTTCAGATCATGTGTTCCGGCATGGTACTCTTTCCATTCTGGTTGCATAATGCATTGTCTCAAAATAGATACCTAAATTACAAGTCCAATTTAACTTTCCATTTGAATGAAACTATAGAGATCCACAAAACACAAGTTTTATAAGTGACATCATGTCAAGACTGTAAATGGAGTAGGTTGTTACTGTATATGAACTAAATGATACAACTTTAACTACATTGAATATTAAAAACCCACTGTGGAATGTTGTACTGAAGAATATAAAGATTGCTAAATGTTTCAAGAACTTTAGGAACCCAAGTGTTGTTTAAAATTCTGAAAAGTATGGTTACATTTCAAAAGTGAAACGATATTAAATTGTAAAAGGATGTTCATATATAAAACAGGTCTGTCTGCAACAGTGTTTGATGGTCTTGTAGCTTGGGTCTTAGCTGAATTCACTATTTATGCCTGTGAATATCTTGTCGCTTGATAAATAAGGGAATGAAAATCTAACCCTATAGAATGAAATAAAATTTCAAGAACATAGATATTCCAGGCAATGCTATTCTGTAGATATATTGTAGGTATCTCTATAGTAAATAATTCTTTCTAGCTCTGTATAACATCATAAAATTTATATTATGTTGACATATTTGCATCTAGAAAGCTTTTTTTAATATATTACTTTGTTGCTAGGTTTGTGCAACAGTGATAAATCCAAACTTTTGAAAGTCTACAAACACCTTGATTTGATTTTTTTTAAGAGTAATCCATGTTCTCGTGGTTTTTTTTTTATCTCATAGTAAGGGCATGAGAGTTTGCTGAGCTGAATTTCAAGACTTTTAAAAGATATTTTTTTTCATTTGGCTTAGAAGAAGTAGAAGGTGTAAGGTTTTTGTGGGGTTTGATATAAGTAGGCTAAGGTACATGGCCACATTTCTACATGCAGTGGTGCCAATGCCAGAAATTTCAAGAGGAAATTGTAATGAACACTCAGCCTGGAGGTCTAGTGGGCTGGCGGGTTCTTCTCCTTCTAAATGCTAGTAATCACTAGATCATACGCACTTCTGGGTTTTATGTGCCATGCATGTGACATTGTCACACCGAGTGGTGCGAAATTCAAATATTTAAAGGGGCTTTGAGCACAAACTCATTGCCCATTGTTAGGTCTAACTTGTTAGAATCCTGGGTGTGATTCTTGTCTTTCCTTCTTGCTTTGACCCTTGCCTGCCTGACTATTCTGAACTCTGCCAAATCTGACCAATGCCTGCCTTACTATTCTGAACTCTGAAAATCCTGACCCTTGCCTGCCTGACTATTCTGATTCTACCAGTATTTGACCCTTGCCTGCCTGACTCTCCCTGAATGCTGCCTGTATCAACCCCAGCCTGATTGACCTTGCTTGAACTCCATCTGAACTGACCACTGCCTGTCTGACTTCGCTTTTCGTCTATTCCCTGAACAGTTGCCTTCCATTCAAAACCTCAGTAACGGACGACCATGCCCTTTTTCTGTCCAGAACTCTTGCTTTTCTCCTCTTCTATTAAGACCTGATGGCATCTGAGTGACTGAGGTCTCCTCCCGAGGCCAAAGGCGGCTGCTACAGGTGGAAGCAGAACCGTGGCCAGGGAGCTTAGCACCTGTTCTGGATTTAGGGAGCCAATCAGGATAGAAACACCTGGTTACTAGGTTGGAAAGGAGGAAAAAATTCAGTTTTACAGTTCCACCAACATTGGTTTCAGGCTTACAACAAGTCAGTATAAGACACCTCAAGCTTCTTACCCTGTCATCTTTTCTGATATAGGTTTTGGGGCCAATGGTAACCCTAACTGGCTCAGTTATGTGTATTCTGAAAATGGATAAAGCATTAAAATATAAAAGTGTGAAATAACCACCAGTTTGATTACACTCAAAAGTCTCACCAGTTTGATCACACTCAAATATGACTATGTCTATGAAGCTTCTCATTTATCCAGGTCCTGATATACAGTTTCTAGTAGAATGAAATCAAAGGAAACTGTACGATGTCCATACATGAAATTTAAAGTTTTACATACCATACAAATTTATTTATGGACCATAGTTACTAATGTATTGTTATATTTAACATGTTTGAAATATTTTTTTAAGACTAGCAAAGATGTTAAAGGAGAAGAAAAGCCCTTTTATACTTGGAGGTGCCAAAAGTTAGGCACCCCCAAGTGATCACATTTACTTACCTGACACCCCAGGCTGGTGCTCCTATCAAGAGAAAACTGCACCGGCCTGGGATTCTTCCAGTGAGCACCACAGAGTGATAGTCTTCCGGCTCCTTCTTTCTTCTCATGGCTGTGCATGTGCAATACAGTGAAAAGCCAAACTTTATGATAAAAAGGACTTTTCTTTCCCTTTAAGCAGCACTCCAAAAACTTGAGAGCTTGACCATGACAGCATGATCATAAGCACAGTGAAATTTGTTGATAATTTACTGAGTTTCTTGTATGATTGTGGTTTGTTAAATGATTAACTAAGGCAGAGGAAGTGTTTGATTAGTTAGGGAAGTGTTAGATTGCTGGCTTAGGTGTGATAAAAGAAGCAGATGGCCAAAATGAGAAATACTAAATAGCTTGGAACAATGTAAAAGTGGTAATTTTTTTTTGCAGGGAGATTTGGTGTTTTGTTTTCTTTTTTTCAATGTACATTAAACTGATTTAACTTAGAATTTAAATTAGTGATTGATATTTTTTTAGGATTTGCCATTTTTTAAAAAATAATATGACTCTATAAAAATATAATATATTATGACACTACAGATACTTTTATACTTGCAAAGCAACTAATCAGTGATTCTCATGCTTTCAGTGGCAAAAACATTCCAGTGCCAGTTTGATTTTGGTTTTTTAAATTATAAGCACATGATATATTTGAAACAGAGGCCATGTTTTAGAGCTCTATCTTAGTACTTTTTGATTACAATCTCTCAAGTGCACCCATTCACTGTAAAACTGCCTTGCAGAATTACTATTGGTCTTTATGTTCCATTTGGGAAGACAGAGACCTGCAGGGTGGGAAGGGGATGCGTGTAGATCCCTTATTTTTCATATGTCAGAGAGTAGCAGAGGACACGGACCATAATGGAGCCCTGTCTTTACAGCTTGCTCTATGGCAGGTGGCAAGGACAGGATTTGCTGGTGCCCCCTGAGACTTTGGTCTACATCTCATGCCAGAGTTGTTTATCCTGCACAAGGTGCAGACCACGGCCAGACTGGGAGCACACTATTTCTCCTTTAGCACTCTGCACTCGTCCCCTTCTCGTTAGGGATTTGCTTAAGCTAAGATGGCCATACACTGAAAAATCTGCTTGTTTTGTGAGCTTGACAAATGATATGTCCACATTGAGGTGGGTGATAGGTTTATTCAATTGTTTGGCCCTCTGGGCCATTGGGTTGAGGCCACATCCAAGAGCCAATGCTGTCCTCACTCCAGGATTTTCATACCTGCTCGATCAATATACTGTATGTCATATTATTAACCAGGTTTCATCAAGTAGGCCCTTTGGAGCGCATAATACATAGGCCGATAAGCTGCTGAGTCCATTGGCAGTTTTTAATGGCCAATGCATGCCCACCTTTAATCACATTATGATTATAGGGGGCTTGTACGTATTTAAATCCCAAATCTATAACCATACATTGTTTCAATGGAGTATCAAATTTAAATACTAACAAGCTAAGGTAAAAATGTGAAATTAAGATCTGCATTGCACACTTAGGGGCAGATTTATCAAGGGTCGAATTTCGAGCTTATGGGAGTTTCTAAAAACTCCCATCAACTCCCATGAACTCGAAATTCGAAAGAAAATGACCAATCTAAATTTATTTAAAAAAAAGGTATTTTTTAAAAACCTGGTGAATAGGACTGAGCTACAAACTTGAGTCGAATTCGATTCGAGTTTTTTACCAAAAAAGTTAAAAAAAATTTAAAAAAAAAATGTTTTTTCCAAAAGTCCACCAAACGACTCCAAATTGGTTTTAGGAAGTCCCCATAGGCTAAAACACCAATTCACAGGTTTTAGATGACGAATAGTCAAATTAGAATTCTTAAAGGGACAGTACATGATAACACTTTTTTTTTTTACCCAAATCGAATTTGGACTATTCACTAGTCAAATTACAATAAAATAAACTCAAAATTCGAATTTAAAAATTCAAATTTTCAATTCGAACCATTGATAAAACTGCCCCTTACAGTATAGATAAAATGCCCAGTAAAATATCTGTGTGTAACAATTTGCGTTATTTATACAAGCTAATAAAAGTTCATTTCTTCCCATACACTTATTTTTTTCCAGTACTCAGTACAACAGTACAGGAATGGATTTGGATTGCTTGGTACCAGGAACTATTCAGATAATGGATTTTCCATAATGTGGAAAACCATGCTTTAAGGGGCAAATTTTTCAAGGGTCGAAATTCGAAAAGATTTGAGTTTTTTTTAATTCCCATAACTTCGAAATTCGAATAAAAAAAGACAAATAAAAATGTATTTATACATTTTTAACTTCGGGTGACTAGGTTGTATTCGAATCGTTCGAATTTAAGTTTTATCGCATTCGATCGAATTTGAAAGTCGAAGCTTTAAAGAAACTTTACATGATAAATTTCGATATTCGAATAGTCTAATTTTTTTTCAAATTTGAATCAAATTTTGGCCTATTCGATAGTCGAAGTACCCAAAAATAGCTGGAAATTTGAATTTTTTTACTTCTAATTTTCACTTCAACCCTTGATAAATCTACCCCTTAGTCTACTAAGAAAATATAATCCTCTTTAGTGTTTGCATGATAGAATCTACTTTTTCGGTTCATGTTCTTTAGTGTAGAATTGTCAGACAAATTATGAAAAGCAGGTAAGAGTTAAACATAAAAAATTGTCTAATAATTTTGCATTCAATATGTATTGCTGGAAACTCCGACAACTTGAAGTACAAAGTACATGTGTTTATTTAAAAGCAAATCAGTCAAAATATGAAGAAATAGTTAATGAAATGGGACACTGTGGCATATGGTAATGTATTTTAGAGCTTTCTGAATAATGGTTCTCAGATAAGACATATCTGTGCATGTTTCTTTCTGTATTACCTCCATAGTTCTATGTCTTCACATAGGATCAATGATTTTTAGAATTCCCTTATGTTCCGGCACCTCAGCAAAGCCTAACCTCCTTACTCCTGTGAAATGGCAGTCACGTACATAACTTTACAGTTAGCACTGGACACGTAACAGTGGAGCCTACAAGAAACTCTTGTACTCTTTCAAAGATTTTAGCACTTGCTGTTGTTTCCCCAAGGGTTTCGATTTTCACAAGTATTTAGTATAGCTTTAGGTGTCCCTAGGGCTATCTGAAATGCCCTCTGAAAATTCTTTTTCTTTTTTTTTTTTCTTCAGACAGTGAGAACTGCAGCACTTCTACCACTCTTTAGAAACAGAATTCATGTTTTCTCTCTCTTGAAACAGCCTTCCTGGAGGCAGTAAAGCAACAGGAGAGCTAGCCAGGTTGTAGTACAAACTGAACAAAAAGAAAAACCTTTCTTTGGAAACTATCACCGGGTTAAATAGCTAGTAGGTGAAACATAAAAAAAACAACTAAAAATCTCAAATGTGTGCTAATTTTTAAAAAACTCAATCACATAAAAACATTAAAAAAAACTCAAACACAGCTAATTGCTTTGGTCTGCCAATGATTTTCAATTTGAATTAATCTAAACAATTCTAATGCTAATAAAACTCCCATTAACTTCTATATAGATTTGTTAACGTTAAAATGCTGAAATTTTATATTTGAGTTTGATTTTGGTTTGAGTTTTTGAAACTCGTATTTGTTATTTTTTTTTCATTTGCAGTCAAAACTCAAATTTACCTAGGGTCGAATATCGAGGGTTAATTAACCCTCGATATTCGACTGTCGAAAGTAAATCCTTCGACTTCGAATATCCAAGTCAAAGGATTTACCACTAATAGTTTGATTGAACGATCGAACGAAAAATCGATTTGTTCGATTTAAAGGATTTTAATCCATCGATCAAACGATTTTTCTTCAAACTAAAAAACATTAGAAAGCCTATGGGGACCTTCGCCATAGGCTAACATTGCACTTTGGTAGGTTTTAGGTGGCGAAGTAGAGGGTCAAAGTTTTTTTTAAAGAGACAGTACTTCGACTATCGAATGGTCGAATAGTCGAACGATTTTTAGTTCGAATCGTTGGTCGAAGTACCATCGCCAATGCGATGGTCGAAGTAGCCAAAAAAAAAAACATTTGAAAACCGAAGTTTTTTTTATTCTATTCCTTCACTCGAGCTAAGTAAATGGGCCCCCTTATGTTTATAACATCCTAAATCTTGAAAATTAAAATTCACGAACTCTCAATTTTTTGCTGTGATTTTCTCACACTGCAGAAAAAGGTAAAATCTAGAGTTTTAATAAAAGGCACCTTAATGATTTAAGGGTAATACATTTAAAGAATTTTTTTGTGTAGTTACGGTATATGAGCAGGATCTTTGTAAACTTTAACTTCGATTTCCAAAGATTTCAGCAAAAATACTATTAAGAGCAACAAATGTGCAACAAGAAATTTATTTAAAAGGAATTATCTATGTAAGACCAAATAGAAAATGTGAAGCAATGAGTTGTAGAAACAGATTTTACAAGCCCTATAAAAATATCGGTATTATTTGAAGGCGCTGTAGCCAAAAGTACAATGTTGCTTAATGAAAGAAAATGTAGTTATTTGTAAATGCAATAGGAAACAATATGTGCTGTCCCTTTCTGAACTACAAAAACAATGTAGCAGAAGCCAAAGTTTCATATTCTTTTGAAGGTCTGCCATTGTTTTTACAGCCACACCCACCAGGGCGAAGAATAGAAACTGTCACATGGATGCTGCTTAACCACCAAAATTCTGTATTAATATATATTGGAAAGTTGCTTAGAAGTAGAATGTCTTTCTTTTAATGCATGAGTTAGTATAAGTGAGACTTAATTTGTCCTTTTAGATTGTATGGTGGGTACATTCCTGAAGAGGGAAGTGAGGGGTAAGAAACATTGTAGATAAAGGTTTTCACATCACTTAGGGGCAGATTTATCAAGGGTCAAATTTCGATAAAAAAAACTTTGAAATTTGAATTAAAAAAGACCAACCACAATGCATTAAAAAAATCAAAGTTTTTTTCCGGTGAATATGCTGTTTTCGTTCGAATTTAAATCATACGAATTGAAGTAACAGCATATTTGATCAAATTCGATTCAAAGTTTTTCCAAAAAAAACCCTTTGATTTTTCAAAGTCCACCAATTGACTCCAAATAGGTTCTAGGAGGTCCTCCATAGGCTAAAATGTCAAATCAGCAGGGTTTAGATGTTGAATGGTCGAAAGTTGAATTTTTAAAGATAAATTTCGATATTTGATTAAATTTTTTTTCAAATTCAACTCGAATTTGACTATTCCCTAGTCAAAGTACACAAAAAATAGCTTGAAATTAAACATTTTTTTAATTTGAATTTTCACTTCGACCCTTGGTTAATCTGCCCCATATTATTAATGTTATGCACCGGAAAGTTGTCATAAGAAAGTTTAGTGTAACGTACTTTCATTTGCAACTTAAAAGACCCTCACACCTCAAGAAAACACTCCTTTAACCCCTTAAGTGCTGGATGAGCCAATTGCTAGTGTGGCCTAGCTTGTTTCTTTTATTTGCATGTGTTAACATTTGCAAGCCATAACATACTCTGTTTGCCTATAGTGGTGTTGTTTATACTAAATAAAGATAAAGATTTGTCCTTTCTGTTACTAGAGCACCACTGTTACAGCACCATTGAGGCGTTGCAGTGATTGGCTGTGCTTTAGGCATATCACAAGCTATAGCCATACATCTTGCTTAGACTATTTCCCAATGTTTGCCATACACAATCAATTCTCTTTTTTTTTCCCCTTTTCGCGTAAAACCACAAAACGTACATGCAGTATATGCTGGCAGCTTCATTAAAAATTCAAATGGCATTTCAACATTTAAAACAAAATCCATCAGCTAATTTCATTATTGTCACAGACAGAATATTATATTACCCGAAAAGTGCTCAATGAGATTGATTTGTGTTGCTGTGTGCAGTATAGTCTCCGCTGACCACTTGTAAGGTTAGGTTACAAGAGCCTTTTAAACCACAAACTGCTGTGGTCTTTCCAGTGCGTTGCCTGAAATTCTCACTCTGTGCTTTAAAACACTACAAAATATCAATGGCTGCCTCATATAAAATAACTACCCAGGCAGAGGCACTTTTCTGAAGATCTTTTGAAGTAGCTATTAGTGTAAATCAAAGCTCTGCCGCTGCGTTCTTATCTTTTTCCATTGCCCTTCTGGAATATTCATAAATGATTTGTACACTGTTTCTATCTATAGAAAATTGCCATAGAAAGTTTCAGCCCTTACCTAAGCCATCTTATGGCATCCGAATTTAACCCCTTCCTCTCTCTCTCTCCTCACTTCTCTTTGTTGTATGAAACCTATCAATAATCCCATTTATATTTCATAGCCCGAAGGATCATCTCTGGGAGAATTGAAGTTATAGCCCTTTGTTTTTAATCAATATTCCTGAGCATATCTCTTTTATTATTGAGAAGATCTACTTGCAGCTTCTTTTTATAATTAAGTAATAGTTCAACTTCGAAACTTTTTTTCTTCGACTGTTTGAGACTGCCGTACGGTATTCTTAATTTTAGCTGCTGTTTCATCTCTCTCAGTAGGTGCCTATTTTATTGTTAAAGGTCATATTCATTTGTCTGCTCCAACAAAGACAGCCCTTAAAGTTGGCTGTGGTTTTGACAGACAGTGGTCGCTATAAGTGATGGCCTTAAGGACAGACTTGGCACTGGGAAGACAGTCACCACAGCAAGGGAAATAACAGATAACAAATCATGCCACTATTTTTCCTCCTGGCGTGATTGACGACATCACAGCAGGTGCAACTTTTCACTGTCTGTAGATTAAAACCCCTCAAACAAATGAGTTCTGAAAATACTGTCCGGGGGCGTCAAAAAGAGCTGCTGGATTCCTGACGTGCATGTGTGTATGTGTGTGTGAGTGCTTTTTTTTTTTTAAGGTATTATATTAAAAGAAGGAAAGAGCACAGCGTGAACCTGCAGAATACAATGATTTAATTTTTAGAGGTGGTTCAACAAAAGTATTCTCAGTTAGTATCAGATTTTTACTGCAGAAGAAAAAAACTAGCACTATCTCTATGTAAATAAAACCACCTATGTGCTAAGAAATAGGAGTAGACCTGGGAAATACTCAGGGTCATTTATGAGCGCAATTCGGACGCAATTTTTTTCAACAATTCCAGTGAAACTGCAGCTATGAAGGGGGGGTTGCATGCGATGTACTTGTCTCCACCGATTTTCAACTGGAAGAAAAAATGCAGAAAATAGACTCTGAATTATAATTTTGCCATGCATTTTATTTCACCTGAAAAAAATGCAGGTTTCTTTTTTTTTTTTGCACTGGAAAAATCCAGTCATTTTCAGGGTTTTGCCATACTTATTATGTAACTGGAAAAAAATTGCATTATTTTGGCAAAAGCTAAACAGCCAAGTGTCGATCCTTGCTAATAACTTATAAGAATAAGAGTTTATAGAATTAGTGACATGCTGGTTAAATAACTACACCAGTATAGGATTATCCAGAATCCTGATCTCTGAATAAAAAAGAACTTTGTCATAATAACTAAGCTGCATGATTCCATATTGGTGTCAAGACAATCCTTTTGTGTTTAAAGGAACAGTAACGTCAAAAAATAAAAGTGTTTTAAAGTAATTAAAATATCATGCAGTGTTGCCATGCACTGGTAAAACTGTTGTGTTTGCTTCAGAAACACTACTATTGTTTATATAAATAAGCTGCTGTGTAGCAATGGGGGCAGCCATTCAAAGGAGAAAAAGCTCAAGTTACACAGCAGATAGCAGATAAGCTCTGTCTGTCTAATGGTGTTATCTGTTATCCATTCGTTAACCTGTGCCATTTAGCCGTTTTTCAATTTCCGCCATTGCTCCACAGCAGCTTGTTTATATGAACTACAGTAGTGTTTCTGAAGCAAACAGATCAGTTTTACCAGTGCAGGGCAACACTACATGATATTTTCATTACTTTAAAACACTTAAATTTTTTGGTGTTATTGTTCCTTTAATGAATGTATATTTGGATTTCCTTTTTTTTCAAAAGTCACATTTTTTCTCAAAAAATAATTTTTTTAAACTTCTCCAAAACACAAAAATTTTAGACATATCAAGGGGCAAATTTACTTAAGGTCGAATATCGAGGGTTAATTAACCCTCGATATTCGACTGTCGAAGTTAAATCCTTCAACTTCGAATATCGAAATCGAAGGATTTAGCGCTATTCGTTTGATAGAACGGTTAAATCCTTCGAATCGTTCGATTCGAAGGATTTTAATCCATCGATCGAACGATTTTTGTTCGACCCAAAGAAGCTTAGAAAGCCTATGGGGACATTCCCCATGGATATGCATGACATGGTTTGCTGTTTTTTTGGCCAGTGGTACAAGTAATACATAACAAGATGCCACCTTGTACCACGTGTCAGTCACATCAATAGAAACTGCCACTAGTTTCTCAACCGAAAATTTGCATATCCATGCAATTTCCAGTCATGTAAATACCAGCAGGCACTGAGAGGAACTGGTTGCTTCTTTGCTCCTCCAGCAGAGAAACATTACGGGGCAGATTTACTAAGCTCGAGTGTATAGTTCGAATGCAAAAATATTCGAATTTCGAAGTATTTTTTGGGTACTTTGACCATCAAATTGGTCGAATGATGAACGATTCGAAGTAAAAATCGTTCGACTATTCGACCATTCGATAATCGAAGTACTGTCTCTTTAACAAAAACTTCAACTTCAAACTTCGCCACATTAAAGCTACCGAAGTGCAATGTTAGCCTATGGGGACCTTCCAGAGCACTTTTCTAAGTTTTTTTTTATCAAATAAAAATCATTTGATCGATCGCTTAAAATCGTTCGATTCGAACGATTCCATCGTTCGATCCGAATGATTTCATCGTTCGACCGAACGTTTTTTATTCGAACCTTTTGCGCTAAAATCCTTCAAATTCGATATTCGAAGGATTTTACTTCGACGGGCGAATTAGAGGGTTTTTTTAACCGTCGAAATTTGACCCTTGATAAATCTACGCCTACACGTGCCAAAGTACTTATGACAAAAATAACCCCTTATTGCATACTCCAACTATGTGAAATGTGAATGAGATTTGTATATAATTGCTATTACGGATATAGAATCTGTTATTAGAAATGCTCAAGACCAGGAGTTTTTCCAGATAAGGGTTTGTTCCATTATGTGGAGCACAATGCCTTAAAGCTACTAAAAACAATTAAGCATTAGGAAACCAAACAGAATTGTTTTGCCATCAACATGGATTTATGCCGGCTTAGTAAACATTAAGTACATAGCCTTATTACAGAGAAAAAGTACATCTTTTCAAAATGAATTGTTACTTAAAAAATAAAAATAAAATGGCAAATGGCATTGCTGTATGCCAGAGCTTTCCTGGATATATATATATATAATACAAAGAATAGTCAAAGAATAGTGTACCGTATTCACAATTCTTGCATACCCTACATAATAATACTAATACTTGTGAGACCCAATTGTGTGAGACTTATGGGAGATTTCAAGAACGTGGTTATAAACATAAGTTACTGGATCAGGCCTTATATATATATATATATATATATATATATATATATATATATATATATATATATATATATTATATATATATATATATATATATATATATATATATATATATATATATATATATACATAATGCATATAAACCTGTTGAAAAGAAAAAATGGAATGATTGGTAATTACATCCCAGTATACAACGGCATCTAAACCTATACTGGATATAGTGGATCAGAATTGGCAAATTTTGGGCAGTGATAAAAACTTGCCAAAGGTATTGAGCCAAAAGCCCTTATGGGGTACAGTAGAGGGAGAAATTTGAGAGAAATCTTGATGCCCTCGGACCCACAATGTTGTTATGCAAAATAACCTTATCTTCTCGCCCCTTCGAAAAAAGGTTGCTATATGGGGCATATTAATCAAGGGTCGAATTTTAAAAAACTTCGAAAATCGAATTCAAAAAGACCAACCGAAATTAAGTCAAATTATTTTTTTGGCCGAATAGGTCAGTTTTCTATTTAATAGGTCCGTGTTCGGTCAAATTAGAATTGTACGAATTGAAGTAATAGCGCATTCGATCGAATTCGAATCAAAGTTATTCCCAAAAAAAACTTACAAAGTCCACCAATGGACTCCATATAGGTTATAGAAGGTCCCCCATAGTCTGAAACAGCAATTCGGCAGGTTTTAGATGGTGAATGGTCGAATTCTAATTTTTAAAGATACAGTACATTATAAATTTCGATATTCGAATTTTCAAATTTTTTTCAAATTCAAATTTAATTTGGACTATTTGCTAGTCTAAGTACACAAAAAAAATTGCTTGAAATTTGATTTTTCTTTGAACATCAATGAAGGCTAATAACATCTTCAAATGGTTCAAGGGACCTCTGCCATTCACTTTTACATGAACTCGACAGGTTTTAAATGGTGTATTTTTGGATTCAAGCTATTTCCAACTTTATGGTATAATAAATCTCAAACAATTAGGGGCAGATTTATCAAGGGTCGAATTTCGAAATAATGGGAGTTTTTTTGAACTCCCATAACTTCAAAATTTGAATAAAAAAGACCATTCAAAATTGATTAAATAGGCTGAGTAGGGTGAATAAGCTGTATTCGAATTGTTCAAATCGAAGTTTTACCGCATTTGATCAAATTTGAATCAAAGGATTTGCCCCAAAAAAACATCCCTTGTGTGCCAAAATGGAGCCCTGGAGCTAACTCCACACCAAATGATTTCAATTAGGTTCTAGGACGTATCTCATAGGCTAAAACAGCAATTTGCCAGGTTTTAGATGGCAAATGGTCGAAGTTTTAAAGAGACAGTACATGATAAATTTGATATTCGAATAGTCACATTTTTTTCAAATTTGAATTTAATTTTGGCCAATTCGATAGTCGAAGTACACAAAAATAGCTTGAAATTCCAATTTTTTAACTTCAAATTTTCAATTCGACCCTTGATAAATCTGCCCCTTAGAGTTTTTAAAAAAACCTCAAATTTTTCAAGTTTTTTTTAATTCTGAAAAATGTATTTTTGACTGAAAAATACTCTAGAAAGAATTTTTCATCGAAAAAACAACTCAACATTTGATAAGTAACCCCATTAATGTTTAAATTCATTTTAAGCAGACTTGGTGGGCTATTTATTAAAGGTGAAGTTGTGTTTTCTAGAAAAAAAGAATTTTTCACTTTTCACTAAAAACTCAAATTTTTCAAGATTTATTATGCCCTGACGCTGCAAATCCGAAAATGCTCCAGCTAAAACCTGTCGAATACATGTTAAAGTCAAAGGCAGAGGTCCCTGAATATGTTTTTTGCCTTCACGATTTTTGGGAGTTTTATTTTGGTTTGTGCTCAAAAACTGATACATTCAAGGTTTTTAGCTTATAAACTTGATTACTTAGAGGTAGTCAAGTTTTTTCTCCGGTTCATTCAATCAAGTTTTCTGACATAAATTTCATAAATTTTCTTAAATAAGCAAACACTCGAGGTACAAAAAAGCTCACAAACTCGACCTATAATAAATAACCACCTTAATGTATGGAGATCCAAATTATGGAAAGTTCCCTTATCTGAAAAAATCCAGGTCCTGAGTATTCTGGATAATATGTCCCATAGCTATATTAGTATTTAATGAATGATCAATCAGTGTTGGAAACACCTATTTATAATGTTTTGGATTACTTGTGGTCACTGTGGTAGTCATTGTTGATTGATTGTAATTGAAATGTTGACCAAGTAGTACATGGTGCTGTTGGAATAGCACATTCAAATGATTTGGACAAAATTATTCATGGGCTCCTATCTCATTTTGCCCAGAAGCGATTTCTTCCTGCTCCCTTAAAAATATAATAGTCTTTTGTCAGGGAGCTGGTAATATGTTATAAATCTATAAATAGTGTGAAGTGAGAAAAATGGTTAAAGTAAGTTGCATTTATTTTCAGCTGTATTTTATAACTGCATGACTTACTGTTAAGTGTGCTTGGAGACTGACCAACCTTCCTACCACTTGGCGTGCCAAAAGTGCAGTTTTGTCTGCATATGCACGTTAGCTACTGCCTAATATTTCTGTATTACACTATTGAAATCCTCTCTGTCATGTCTCAGGTTCACTGTCGACCCCACAATAATAAGTTCCGGCCCCTCAAAATGACATCAGTGAAGACCGAAGTTGTCTTGAGTAGTAATGGCGAATTTGTCCCGTTTCGCTTCACCACGAATTTTGCACATTTCCAGCGAAAGTCACAAAACTGGTGAAAAATTTGCGAAATGGCGACAATTCGCTGGCATCAAAATGGGTGCCGGAGTCAAAGTTGATGCTGGTGCCCATTAAAGTCAATGGGCGTCCGTTAATCGTTGCCAGCATCAAAATCTTTGCAGGCTTTGGAACC
Organism: Xenopus laevis; assembly: GCF_017654675.1. Classification (NCBI taxonomy): domain Eukaryota; kingdom Metazoa; phylum Chordata; class Amphibia; order Anura; family Pipidae; genus Xenopus; species Xenopus laevis. Next base: position 131,722,641 of record NC_054381.1, on the reverse strand, counting down.
GTCACCGGCGTCAAATTTTTTCTGACGTGGGCAAACTTTTGCAGCAACTTTGTGAATTTATTCGCCGGCAGTGAAATGTGCAAATTCGCCACGAATTCGCGCCTGGTGAATAAATTTTCCCATCACTAGTCTTGAGTCTCATACTAAGAGAGGTTTTTTTGTCATTCTGCTTAAGAAGTGGGTAGCTCAATCTCACATGAGCCTGTAGCTTTCTTTTAGACAGAGGAGAAACTGCACACAGACACCATGCTTCTCTTCAGTAATGTAACTAGGTGGGGGCGGGCCCTGGTGCAGGCCGTGCAGGCAGGCCCCCCTCCCCGCCGATTTTCTTTGCGGCTACATCGGGGCACAATCTGCCGGGGGGCCCTGGTTCAATTGCACCCCCTGCTCCCCCAGTAGTTACGCCACTGCTTCTCTTGCTTCAAGAAGACATAACTTTATTAACACTTCTTCATTAGCAGACAAAGATCATGTGACATTTCACTGTATCAGTATCAGATCAGTATGAGAGAGTTCCCATTAATACATAACAGTTTTTTCAAACAATCTTAGAGCTCCTGGTTAACAGACTTTTACACTTACTACTACAATTACATATTCATAGCACAGGGGCTGCATGATAAGGGATCCAAATGACCAGCAGTGAGATTACACTGGTTTATGTTTAGAGATTGGCAGAATGAGATGCAGCTGTGATTGGTGAGAAACAATGAGTTAAGGCAGGGGAACTATTGATGGTGGTTGGAGAAATAGAGGGATGTGATGTCAAGGGAAGAATCAGTTCTGACCAGGTAGAAACATACCACCCACTTTCCCCCATTTTATACATATTTTTGTGAAATGTCAGGAGATTCTATTTTCCCTCTTGAGGCATAATTGGCACTGGCTTCAGGCTGGGGTTTTTTTGCCTTCCTCTGGGGAAATACAGTATGATAATGCATTTTAAATTTATTTGTCCCTGTAGTGCTAGGACCTTGCCAGGGTACTGCAAAGGAAATTTTAGAAGAGGCAGAAAGGAGGTTCCCTCCTGTGACTGCACAGTGGGTTGATCGATACAGACAATACTACTGCTTTTTTGCTAGGTGACAGCCTGATCATTGAGACGCTGCAGATTGAAGGCTGATGAACGTTTCTCATGGTGACAGATGCAGTTCCTGCTGGTAGTTTGGCGTCAACCCTTCTTTAGGTTGGCCTTGCAGACCTCTCTTTGGTCATAAGAGATTTTTCCGAAGAATTATACTACACAGAAAAGTGTAGCATGTGAAAATATGACCAAAGATAAATGGTTTGGTAGATCCACTATATGGTGTTAAGCCTGATGTGGTATGGTGGCTTGGCAGATTTTATTTTCATAAATTATTCATCAAAAATTCCTGTTTTTAAAAATGTATTCACTTGCACAGATACTAAATTACTAATAGCACAGTGGGCCAGGAATGTAAATTCATCAGCCCCCTTTTTATGCTTGTAGTAAAATTGTCCAGATCAGTTGCACTTCCATTATATTTTACATATTTTTTATTTAGGTTTGGAGTGCTCCCACAACCCCCTTTGCATTTTCTTTGTTATCTACCCTTTTCTAAATGAAGAAAATCAATTTGTAAAGCACATTCTTTGGCGAAGTACCTATGAAAGCATGAAAAACCTTGTGTCTCTTATGAAGCAACATTTCTGTATCAAAAGAATCATCTGTCACATCCATATGTCAGTACTGGATCTAGTTACATAATAAGATGTAAGTGAAAGATCGGGCTATACAGTATATTAGTATACTAAATATGGAACTGAAAATGTTGGGAGAACCTGCAAAGCTTTATAAATTTGCCAGTATTGATGATTTCATTAACTGTCTATCAACATTTCATCTGCATCATTAGACTAAGATATACTGTAGAATAAAGTCAGTATAGACCATTAAGCTAATATAGAATATGATACTACTCACCTAAAATAGCACATTAATGTGACAGTAGAAATCATGGGAAAGATGGACCCTTTTAACAAATGTGCTATATATATATATATATATATATATATATATATATATATATATATATATATATATATATATATATATATATATATATATATATATATATATATATATATATATATATACACCTCCGCCTAATGTTTTTAAGAATTAGTGGTGAGAACAACTTTCCCTTGTTTGTTATAGTTATACAGGAGCAGTGACCAGCTCCATGTTGTAGCTCCCACCCTTCCCAGCTAAAGTCAGGTGATCCCACTGGTGTCTAATAAAAGGGCAGCCAAGTTTGTGAGTTTTATTTTCAAAGCAGCTAGTAAGTTGCAGGTAAAACTTAGTCCCTTTGTAAAATGTATAATTAAGCAATTTAATTCTTAATGAATCAGATGAAAATTGAGCATAGGACTGGCCAGATATGGGATGACTTAGTGACGTAGTTGGCCAGCTTAAATATATTGCAATATATGGACAAAAAATCCCTGTTTTGTTTAAAGGGTAAGGCATTTTTCAGTAGCAGCTTGCACAAAATGTCTCTGTCTTAAATATATTGATAATGGGTTGAGTGCAGAGGACTCTTGTATTTGTCTATAAGTATTTTGTGGTCACAGCCTCATTGCACCCCCGTCTAATGGTTTTAAGAATTAGTATTGAGCACAACTTTCCCTTGTTTGTTATATATATATATATATATATATATATATATATATATATATATATATATATTACATTTATAACTTGATAAAGACCCTAGTGAGGGTCGTGACGTCAATCTAAATAAAGTTCTAGGGACTATCTACAAAAGTCCCTAGAGTGCAACAGCATTTTTGCAAACATTATATATTATTTCTGTTAACACGAGGGCATTATCCCCTTTAAGGGCAGCAGTCTCACGGACTCTATGGGGTAAATTTGCTAATCAGTGAAAATTCGCCAGTGACGGCTTCGTACCCATCGCAACACTTCACCAGGCAAAAATTTGCTCCGACTACGCTAATCTACTAAAATGCAAAGTTGCGTCCAGGGCACCGAACGCTGTCGAATTTATGCTAGCGTTACATCGGCAATGCGAGCAAAAACGGCAAAGATGTGTTGCTGTTCAATTCTGCCTAGCGCAACTTCGTTAGAGATCTTTGCTCAGGCAAATTTGCATATGGCGGGAAATTTAAAGTGGAATGGACGTATATCTTGCAGCAAATATATTACATTACACATGTCCAGGGGACCTTAATAAAGAAAATAGAGTTGTTATAATGCCCTACACATGAGCCCACTGTATAGGTAATGTTCCATATGTTAGAAAAAATATGGGGGAACCCGGTTACCCAAAAAAAAATTTAAGGACTTTTGCAGGCTATCACTTTGATAAAAGGAAAGGATGCCAGCGTTTTTTGGACTTAGAAACTTTTTCCACTAAAAAATATGATGTAAGTAACAGAAGAATGAGGAAGATCTATGCACCCCAGTGCACTTCGCCTGGTCTGAGGCGAAGGCAAGTCTGTCGAAAGAGGTAACGTTAAAATATGCATTTTAGTGAATTTGTAGAGTAACTTTCATTCATCAGAATGGTGCTAATCACCGCTAGTGTCTATCTCCTTCGCTAGCGAAGTGACCCTGAACCCATTAGTAAATCAGCGAAGGCCCTGAAAACGGTAATGCTGGCGGAGATTCGCCAGCGTTAGTCACTTTGCCCTTTATTAAATCTGCCCCTAAATGCATATTTGTATATGAGCTGTGTACAATTGTCTCTCCTCTGTGCAAGCAGGGGGAGGGGCCCCACCCTCTGTGAGCTGACAGGAAGGAAGAGGGAGAGAGAGAAAGTGCTGCTGGGAGAAAAGGAAGTGCTGCTGGGATATAGAATCAGCAGACTACAAGTACAGTGTACATACTCCCAGAGTTTTGTGTGTGAAACTTAATAGGGAACCCCAGTGGCAGAAAAGCGCGCTCTCTTTAGGGTGCAGAAGGAAAGGGGGTCCTTGTCAGGGCTCTGAAGAACAAAGCATGCTATTTTCAGGGCACGGAAAGCCAAAGGGAGTCCTTCTTAGGGCTCTCAAGCAACTGCCACATAAGTTGGGATTCCCATCGGCAGTCCATAACTGTGTTATTTAAGTGACGTTGCTCCTGGCTGGCAGGCTACCTGTATCACTGCAATTTAAAGGTATAGTGTCCTGCCAAATAAACACATCAACCATTCCACTGTGTATGTGTATTGCGGATCAGAGAAGTTCCCAGGGAGGGGTATTACAGTTCAGCCTGTCCTGACCTTGGGTGGAGGCACGCCATATTAAAGTGAACCTGCTCTCCCATATAGCGGAGGCACAGGACTCCTGTAGCGCCACACGCAACTAAATGCATGCTAGATCTCATGCAGTAGCAGAAGAGGGCTATATATATATATATATATATATATATATATATATATATATATACTGACCAAATAACTGCACTCCAACAGTGCTTGCACTCCAACCCAATAAATGTGGGGTGCACTGTCAAATTTTCAGCATTTCATTATGTATTGGAATAAACAATTCCTTTGACCAGCACTCCCTTTGTGATGTAGTGTTTTTTTATTATACACACATATTACAGAATTTTGACATTTTGGTTTTCAAGGACGAGGACCTGAAACTTCTGTTCTGTTCTGTAATATGTGTGTATAAATCACAAAGGCAGTACTGGTCCAGGAATCATTCCAATACATGATTTCATATATATATATATATAGTTTATATATATACACAGTATGTGCATATATAGTATATGTGTGTGTATCTACAAAGATCGCAAAGTCAGATAACTGTTTAGTGAACCACAGGTTAAAGTAATTTCGAAATTCAAAACCATAATGTGGTGAAACAATAGATAAAAAAGACAGTTAGTCAATTTCAAGAGTTCAAAAACTCTTTGAGGCCCATTGCTATTCATCATTCTTGATTATTTCAGTGATCCAAGGTGGCAGCACCATAATATTGCTCAGTTCATACACAGGCAGTGGCCAGTTCATAAATAAATATCCAAATGTCTCACCATTTTTTATTTAATCTCATTCGTTTATACATTCATAATATATATCACAACAGCATAAACAGGAAGAAAACGTTCTAAAATTTGAAATAACTGTTGAGGATTTCATTTAGCACTAGGGTCAGATCTTCCTTCTTATTGCACACACACCAAAACCCCAAAAAGTTGCATTTTATAGTGTTACAAAAATCTATGAAATAAGCTTCTATAGATGGTGTTCAGGATAATTGTACAATAAAAATGATTATTCTACATTTACTTATACATAAAAAATGATGATCAATATATGGAAAGAACAGGTCTATCTAAATAACGTTGCATACTTTTTTTTCCTATTGAATGCTATGTATAGTGAGGCTAGGTCTTGGGGATCAGATGTCTGTAGTCAAAATACATTTGCTTAGTAGTGGGTGCAATCAAAAGGAGCATGAAAGGACACATCTCATTTAAAGAAGGACAAAAGAAAGTACAGCCAATGTGCTATATGATTATAAAATTGTTTGAGTAGTTTTATATAGCGTTTAAAGGCTAGATAATGAAATCAGGGATTTTACAGCTAGGTTCCACATGATCAGATGAAAACCTAGTCAATCTCCAACTTGGTTTGTTGGAGATTGTGTTAATAGTGTTAATAGTTAAACTACCAGTCTCAGTGGATATAACCAAGCCCGGACTGGCAATCTGTGGGTTCTGGCAAATGCCAGAGGGGCTGCTGTAAGTTGCCATAGACACTCACTATTAATTGGGCTGGTGGATGTCTATTTGGGCCTCTGAGTACTTGGAATGACAGGGCCTATTGTGAATCCCAGTCCGGACCTGGATATAACCTCTTGTAATCTTTTGTCCTGCAGGAAAACAATACACCCATGTCCCTTTTTAAGTTTTAGCTACATTCATTTGCTTTTTGCTCTCCCCCAAAACCTTTTAAATAGTGGTCTGGTCCTACTCTACATTCTCCTTCTCTAGTGAATGGGCATGCAGAGGCTATCACTGCTAGCCAAGCATGGAACTTGGTAAAGGAGCTAGGATTATACAGGGAAGCTGATGGACAATTCAAATTAGCTTTGCCATATTAATAACAGCTAATAATGTCTACACAAGAACTGAAGGATGACAAAGCACTGAATGAGGTGTATAGAGCAGAGGTGTTGCAGTGTGTATAGTAAACTGTAGATGCCTGGTTCAATTCCAGGCAGGATGCTACAGTTCTTTAATTGTTCCCACTAACAGATCTTTTAATGGTTCTATGCTTTCCATACAGTTTTTCATTTTTACTGTTTGTAACCAAAGGATTTGATGGGATTTAGTGTTACTGTCCTGATTTATAATCTCAGGAAACCAGATATCCTATTTTTACTAAATGTGTTACAAAGTTTATCGTTATTTAAATATATATTCATCTCTTCCTTGTTAAACAAAACAGTGGCCTCCTTGTAAAACTTCCAACGGCTTTTTATTCAGCCACATTGCTTTCTATATTACTCTTTTATTTGCTTTCATGAGCTTGTGATGTGAGTGTTATTCTTCAGTTTTGATTATCTGCCTCTGTTTGAGATGTTTCGATTACAATTTATTCCAGATGATTACAGTTTGACATTTTTTAATTTCATAATTTTAATTCCAAATGCATCTTTTTGAAGTTATTGGAGTGTGGTGTGACATTTATCATGGACTTTGATTTTTCTTGTAGATTTGTGTGGGAACAAGCCAAGAAGGCCATTATTTCTTTGTGACGTCCCAATCAGTTGAGAAATCTTTCTTTCTCTCTTTCTTTCTTTCTTTCTTTCTTTCTTTTCATTAATTAGAAAAAATAATACAAAAATAGACATATACAGTAATACTACATGGATGATTAACAACCAAGTTTATAACAATGCAAGGGTAAGGAGGTCCTTGCCCCACAGAGTTTACAACCTATACTAATGCCTGTTCCTTTCCAGCTCTTCTATTATTCCTGAAATGCTATACTGATTATGACAGTCTATACTGATTATGGACTGACTAACAAGTAGGACTTACCAACCAGCTTCCACAGCAAAACTATATTCTTACAGGAACATGAAGACTTGCAGACCCATCAAATGCTCAGTGCATTGAGAATTGTGAGAGCAGACACACAGGTTGCAGCCAATTTTAACATCACCTTCACCTTCACCCACACATTATTGAGATGCTCAAGTTGGGGGCATGTATGAAGCATTAGGGGATGCACCTATGTGCCTCCACCTCCTGTTTCTCATGATTACATTGCTGACAGTTTCTTGTTCTCCAGAGTGATCCATAGGTTCTGGCAGTAGGGAAGGGTACAAAGTGTGGGAAAAAAAGTGTGTAAAATGGTTTTGTTTTTTAAAATCTAAATTCTGACTGTTATTAGATGCAGACTAATTAGTTGCAGTAAGATGAATCATATTTAACCCATGAAAATGGCTTAAGTGTCTTGCAATCATTTCTATTTATTCTATTTAGTTCATTAACTTTATTTATGGACATTTATTTGACATTTAAAATATTGTGAGTTTTTTTTTTTTCTTTTCCACTCACCTTATCCATGCTTTCAGAGTCTCGGAAGGACTGACAGCATTAATTTTACATCTCAGCTTTAATATTGCGCTTTGGACTTTTTATACATTAATTCTATACTGAAGTTCACGACTTAAATCATTTCTAGTTGCAGTTCACTTATTTCATAATTAATAATACGTTTCAACATGATATTTTAATAAGATTCCAGTATTCTATTTCTTGTAAATGCAGAAACCATGTTTTCTACAATTCCAGGCAAAATTAAGATATTTGTAGCTATATATGAGTTATGGGGGGGGGGGGGTTTAAAAGTTTTGCAGCTATAATAAGCTCTTGACTCACTCTTTATCATTCTTTGTCACTCTTCTCTCTGAATCCTCCTTTCTGTTCTTTAAAATCTCTCAAAAGACACATTGTTAGTGCAACATGGCCTTAAAACTCTATAAAATATATCATTTTGCTAGGCTGAAACCTTTGAATGAAAGTTGTGTTTCAAAACATTGAATGCAAAAAACGTGTACATTTTAGATTGGCAGTGTAGGGCATTTACATGCAATGAAGGTTCTTTTCCAGTGGCCCCAAAATGGTACTTATTTTGCTTTAGAAACTATTGCAGAAAATAAAAATAATAAAGGAAGGAGAACTCCAGCAGGATCTCTGCAAAACTTTTATTCCTGGTTGTGGTTACACGACATGTTTGGGTAGATGCCCTTTATCAAGTGTACAAAGACCATTATCATGTGCTCGTATATATATCCCCAATATAACCTTTAACCCAAATAAACCTAGTAAACCTAGGGTATTCTGGGTAAACACTTCAATTAGACCTCATTAGGCCCACAGTTATTCTATACACATTTTAAAAACGGTAACATTCATATATTTGAAATTGAATAAGTTATTAATACAATGTGGCATTTAAGCGCAAATAGTAAAAATGCATTATAAATACAAAAAGAAAATATGGTTAAAAAAAAGTCCAAAAATAGTCCAAAATAATCCATAATCGAAATGTAAGCACCGATTCCTTTGGAGAAACCACAGGGGCATCAACCATAAACAGTCCACACTTATGGTTGGCCACTCTATAAACCTAGCCATCCCAATGATGGGAAACTGCCCAGAAAGGGCCTATCCCAGGTACCATACCCATATGTTACAGAACTACAACTCCCAGATTGCTTTGACTCTTGATTCTGTATTGGACAATGGTGAGAGTTGTACTACCAGCAATAAAAGTTAAAAGCATAATATTAAGCAAGATGGCTTGGCTGTTTGGTAAAATATACAGTTTTTTGAATACTCTAAAGAAGCCAGCAAAAGCATAATATAATCTCCTCTAACTCACTGACAGCAGGAGATCACTGTAATACTGCAACTAGATGGCCATTTCTTAATGGATTCATGTAAATTAGAATTTACATGAAACAGCTTTAAGTAAACTGATCGTTCTTACCTTATGGTATGATACTATCCAGGCGCCTGATCCACTGGGCCTCCCTCTATAGCAATAGGTTATTCCAGTCTCCACCCCTCGTAGGTTTCTTGACCACTTCTAATACCTTCCATTTAAGCTGGCAAGCACTATGTTTAGTATTGAAAAAATGTCTGGAGTATCCATATACAAATCTGTTTTGAAATTAGGAATAGTAATCTTATGTTCTTGTATACAGGTATACACTGGGCATATGGTCTTTCCTACATAGAGCATTCTGCAAGGGCATTTCAATGAATAAACCACAAATTTACTTTTGCATGTGGCATATGTTTTTAATGGGATTTCCACCCCACTGGATGAATGGTGTATGTTGGGCCCCTTAATAATAAAGCTGCAACAATTGCAGGACAGGCACGGGAAAATGACAAATTTAGGTTTACCCAAAAACACTTTTTTTGTGGTATCCAGAGGTGACGTATTATGTAGCGTATTGCAGAAACACAGAGAGAAGGTGAGAAATTTCAAACTCTAGACCCTCATTTAAGATGAAGTTCTGATGTGAAAACAACAAACCAGTATAAGTGGTCTAAGTGCTATGAAAGCGTTCTTGTTTTGTACAAAAAACTTTCTACTCTATAGATTCCACTTCTAAAGGATACCCTAAAAAAAGTCTTACTACTGTTGAAATATTCTCTCACATCAATAAATAAATACTTAAAAATATAAAATTCTGTTTTGTGTTACTTGTCTAAAGCTACCCTTTGCAGATTTGCAAGCCCGTGCTACTCATAATGGATCCATAAATTATATGAACATTTTGAAGCTTTTTTAATAATTAAAAAATCTTTTACTTTTTTCAACTGGCAAACAAGTATTACAGTAAATAGTTTCCCATCTTCATCTATCATGACATCTAACCAATAAAGGCATCACAAAATTAATAATTTATGGAAAATATTTATTTAAAGAGCTGTAATTTACCTTGCATTTACCATATGTCATTCATCTGAGTATCAATATAAAATATTCATTAGAAAAACTCATTAAATCAAACTTCTATACAATGAGGCTGTGGGCCAACTAAAGACATCAATCATAACATTGCCAAGTTTTAACCCCTTGAATATGACATTGAATTGTGCCTGGCACCTCACTGGAATAAAAGGGGTTAAAGTGCCACAGCTGAACACTGCTCTGAAGATAGTATGCACTGTTAAAAGTGTCTACCAATTTTGTGTTTAGACAGTTGCAGATCTCGCCATCCTCTAATGAAAGTAAGCATTCTCCTTTCATTAATTTTAATTTCAGTCAAGACATCAATGACAGTACAAAAGATCTATTCTGTAAATGATGAAATAAAGCAGGGATAAAAATTAATGGGAAATCTATAGTTAATCTAGGGGATAAAGGAGTTGGGCTTGTATAATGTTCAACTTTGGCATAGTGCAATTCTTTCTAATTGGTCATGACAATGTAGAGTGCAGAAAAGCAATCAGCAAACATTAGCAAAACACACAGCACATCTCTCTTTAGATACATACATTAGAGATCTAAATGAGCTACCATGGAGTGGTAATTAGTGTTTAAAATGTCAATAGTCTGATTCATCAGCATTGCTTTCCAAAGAAGTTATTCAGTTATACATTTTCTTGTTTATCAAAGTTATATATATATATATATCTATATATATATCTATAACAAACAAGGGAAAGTTGTGCTCACCACTATTTTTTAAAACCATTAGGCGGGGGTGCAATGAGGGTGTGACCACAAAATACATATAGTCAACTACAAGAGGTCCTCTGCACTCAACCCATTATATGGGTTGAGTGCAGAGGACCTCTTGTAGTTGACTATATATATATATATATATATATATATATATATATATATATATATATATATATATATATATATATATATATCTATATCTATATCTATATATAGGGGACGCCGTCTCGTCTCCTCGTATAATAACAACAAAATAAATGAAGCAGCACTCGAATGATGCAAAAAAGTGTATTAAAACATCACAAAGCGACGTTTCGGACAAGCCAAGTGCCCTTTCTCATTAAGCTTGAGAAAGGGCACTTGGCTTGTCCGAAATGTCGCTTTGTGATGTTTTAATACACTTTTTTGCATCATTCGAGTGCTGCTTCATTTATTTTGTTGTTATATATATATATATATATATATATATATATATATATATTATATATATTATATATATATATATATATATTTATATATAAATATATATATATATATATATATATATCCAGAAAAGATCAGCACTCACAGCGCTTAAAATTATGAAAAAAGTTTTATTGAAAAAGCAGCTTAGGACTAACGTTTTGGCCTACTCCAAGGCACACATATGTATGTGTGTGGGTTATTCTTTTTTTACTTACTGTTCAACTCAAAAGTGCTGATTTCACATTTTTTAAACATGACAGTAAAGAAGAAAAAGGGAATTTACTGTTAAATAAAGCCTACTTTTTGAAATGAATAGCAACATTTTGTGAAAGATAACTTTAGGAAAGCTCTCTTTTCCTTCTTGCTCGGTGGGCATTTTTTGTTATCACATGACCTGAGTTTTCTTGCTTTTTATAATAGGGCATTTCAAATGGCATTCATCAATAGATGACTACCGTTCTCTTTATTGATCTCTTTGTAAAATATATTCAATGGCACAAAAATACAATGGGTTAGCACATACTAAAGCAATACTAAATAAAATTAATAGATATCAATATAAACCAGACATCTAGGGGGTTATTTACTAATCCCCGAATGCAAAAATCACAAATAAATTTGTGATTTTTTTTTAATAAAATCGGGCTTTTAAAAATTCCGGAATTTTCGGAATTTATTAAACCCCGAGGATGGAAAACTCTGAATCTGAAATCCCAGCATCTCAGACCTGTCAAAGTCAATGGGAGAAGTCCCAGAGGTTTCGGGCAAAAATCGGAAAATCGTGAAAATTGGGTGAAACCTCCGAAAAAAACGCGAAAATCAGAGTTTTTACCGCAAAGCAAATTGTTGGGAAAATGTAATAATAAATAAGTGCTAAAAACCCGAACGGCTTAGATCGGAGTTTGTAGCAGCCGATAATGAGATAAATTCAAAATGTGCAGCAATAAAGCCCCATTGGCTTCAATGTATTTTACATGGAAAAAGGCACCACAAAAAGCTGATGGACTTTAGCAAAAGTTTTTAGCATTTCGCAAACTTTCACCATTTCACGAATTTCCCTGAGGTTTTGCAAATTTTTCTGCAGAACCAGATGGGAAAGGTTTGCTCATCACTGAGCAACATATTTGGAGTAAGAAAACACTCTTCTCACTTGTATCCAAAACAGATGAACTTTTGTAAAGGAAGTTCTCCTAAATTGTTAAAATTGTTACTTTAATTAAATAACCTATAGGCTGATTATTCATTGGCTGGTTATGCGTTCTTTTTTTTTCTGTTTCTTTTTCATAAATACAGAGGCACGTTGCAATTTAAGGAATTTGAGTATAAGCATCAAAAGTAAATACAAGAATTACTTGGGAAAGGTGCTGTGCCAAAAAAATAAATGTATAGGAAATAGAGGAAAAAGAGTTTTGGCTTTTTGCAGCAAGACAGACATACTCGTTCTAAAGTTCTGTTAAATATCCACTTCACATGTACTGTATTTCTATTACGTTGTTGATCTGTGATTAAATGCTCTAATAAAATTAACTGGCCAGTCTACAAACAGAACATCTGGAGCAATGTTTAATTTGATGTCAAACTTAGACAGGAAACACCTGTCTAGGTGAAGTAGATTTTTTCGTTAAATGACATTAATCCATCTGTTGTGGAAATGTATGTCACGTTTGTCACATTAAACAGCAATGTCAACAAACATTGAAATCCTAAATTACCTGGGATATAATACCTTTAAAATGAATCCAATTTTTTTTCTTTTTGGTATTTACACCCATGTTATTGTGACAGCAATGGATATGGTCTTATATCTAGATTTGATTTTAATAGAATTAGTCCAGGCTAAAACTTCCAGATGTGAAATGAGTCTCTAACAAATTAAAAAAAAGAAACTTTTAATGTAGCCTTTTCACTAACAAATTCGGGAAAAGATCATTAAATTCTGTTAAATGGGGCTGTAAAGTTCCATGGCAGTTCGTTTGCCAAAAAAGGGAGCAAATACCGCAAAAAAAAAGGATGTTTGCTGAGTAAAACCATAGCAGATTTTTAAATAAATCACTTTTTTTGTTTCATGCTTATCCAAGGTGGTGGGATTATTAATGAGAATATTCCATATGAATGAGTGAGCAGGAAGTTTTAACAGATTCCTCTGTTCAATTCAAGCATTTATTTTCCTTGACCAAATGTTTTTGCACATCTCTAAGAGAAAAATGTAAATGCTTTGTTGTTCCCTTCTATCTTGCAAATTGTTATTTCTACTTGTCTTTTTTTTGTAATTAAGTATTTTAAAAGCCCAGTATTTTGTAAATATGTGAATTTTACCATGGATATAAATTCTATGATAGTTATGTGTCTGTTGAATAATGAAAAACTTCCAGCTGAAATTCTTTTACCTAAGAAATTCCAAAAATTAAATTGAGTATTACAAAAGTGAACCCCTCTAGCCAATTTTAAGGTCAAATGGTATATTATTAACTATCATTTTATAATGGCATTTTTAAAGTTTGACCATTGCTTTTTTTTGCACAAAGATTTAGTACGTTTATAACCCCACTGTTGCCTGATCAAGATAAAACAAGAATGTTTTGACAGCTTCTGTATATAGCTTAAGACTCCTGTGTTAGTGATCACAGCAGAGCTTTGTGGCTGCATGCAGCTGTGAAAACAACATTTCAGAAACAAAATAGTCAGTGGGGTAGAGCATCTTAGAATACTTAGTTATGCACATGTCTGATATAATTACCAGCTCAGGCAGAGAAGAGAATCCATTGAAAGAACGCTTGCCGTACATATTGCATACATATTGCAAGTGATTTTTTTTACTGCTCAAAGGAAACTTTGAAATTCAGTTTAAAAAGAAAAATGTGGGAAACTATACAAAATGATCTCATGAAATATAACTTCAGAATTAAATGATTGTGTCAGATTCTTTATGGCACACAAGCATTTTGGACGCCACCTTTTAACTATTATTATTGCTCTTCGTTTTATAACTCCAACAGATTCTTTACAGAGATTATATATCATTCATATCTGCCCCTGCCCCAATGGAGTTTATAATCTGAGGTCCCTTTCACTTTCACACTGTATGATCAGTGTATCAGAATCCAATAAACCTTTCAAGGATCCAAAATACACAATTTAGGGGCAGATTTATAAAAGGTCGAAGAGAAAATTCAAATTAAAAAATTAAAATGTTGAGTTATTTTATGTGTGCTTCGACTAGGGAACAGTCCAAATTTGATTCGAATTTAAAAAAAATGAGAAAATTAGAATATCGGAATTTATCGTGTACTGTCTCTAGAAAATTTTGCCATGTAAAACCTGCTGAATTGCTGTTTTAGCCTATGGGGGACCTCCTAGAACCTATTTGCAGTCAATTGGTGGACCACGAATTTCGGAGTTATGGGAGTTCAAAAAAACTCCCATTACTTCAAAATTCGACCCTTGATAAATCTGCCCCATAGTTAAGCCCTACAGCAGTATTTCTTTAATGAGTGTGGTTTATCAGCAGTGGGGACAGATGCTGAAGCTACCAGTAATAATTTGTTTCACTGGAGAGGATGTTGGGGACAAAAAACTTGAGATAACATTGGAGGTCATCATTTTAACATTATATGATGGGAGTTTGTAACAATTTTGCTCAGTCTGTGGGTTTGATGTGTTACACACCTCCATTGCATTGCTATATGGAGTATGTTGAAGCTTCATAAATACATGTTAATAATATGGCCAGTGGAAGGCGGATTTATCAGGAAAAAAAGGGGAATGTGGAAAAAAAATCAAAAAAAGATGCACAAAACATTTTTACATTTGGAAAAACTTGAAAATTTGCAAAACTCAAATCTAAGCTTATGAAAATATTGAAACACAAATTGTTTAGATTGATGTATCATTATTTAGTGGGATCATTAATCCATTCTCTACTGGAGTTGCCATGCCCTTTTATGTTGTGGGTTACTGTATAGTGATGGGTGAATAAATTCTCCAGTGGCTAATTTGCGGCGAATTTCTGCGTCTTGCGCCAGCGAATAAATTTGCTGCGTCAAAAAATTTTTGTTGCGCGTTAGAATAGTCGTGCGCATAAAAATTGTCCGACGTCAAAATTATTCGGACAGCCATTGACTTTAATGCATTTGGATAAATTCGGAGAGTGTATAAAAATTTTGCAGGAGTCAGTAACAAATTTGCCCATCACTGTTACTGTGCCATTATTTGCTGGAACAATCATTTAGTAACTGGATCAGAATAAATACTCTTAAATAGTCAGGCAAGTTTAGAGGGTGGTTCCTGCTTGAAGAAGGGAATTTTGATGTCCTGTTAGCATGTTTAAACTGGTATCAAGTATCCAAGTGTCATGAATCTCTCAGGGTTTTTCACCACCCATGCAAAAACAATACAATAACTGTTGAAAAATAACTTAAACAGTAAACACTAAGGGGCAGATTTATCAAGGGTCGTTTTTAAAAATCCCCATCAACTCGAAATTACATAAATTTATTTAAAAAAATTAAAAACCAATTAGGCAGGTTTTAGATGGCGAATTCTAATTCTTAAAGGGACAATACATGATAAATTTCAAAATTCGAATTTCGATTTTTTTTTTTTAAATTCAAATCGAATTTGGACTATTCCCTAATCGAATTACACTAAAATAAAGTCGAAATTCGAATTTAAAAATTCAAATTTTCAATTCGACCCTTGATAAATCTGCCCCTAACTCACTTGATATATATGTGTGAGAGAGAGCGAGAGAGAGAGAGAGAGAGAGAAAGAGAGAGAGAGAGAGAGAGAGAGGGGTGATGGTGTCTAACGCGGTAAGTATTTTGGATATCAGTACTGCAAGTTATCTAATACAAATAATGGAAGATGATAACTATTACTATGACTGTACAAACAGGTTTACCTTACAGTTATTATAAGAAACTGTATTGTTAGCATCCATTCTACACACTTACTATAGCCAGACAGCCCCCCGTCCATACCAATGCATAGTTAGATATATTGTCATAATTTAACAGATAAGTCGACAATTACATATTATGAAAACAATGTTGTCTTTGTCTATATCACCCCCCAGCCTGCAACTGAATTTCTCTTTCAGGTTTTGCTTATTTTACCCAGCAGCATCATGACAATTCCATACTATTGCTTGAAGTGCATTCTCCATTGAAAACCTTGTTTGCCCCAGGGTAATTCAGTTCTAGTATAAGACATGAACGGCACTCAAGAATAATTTGTGCATCAAAGCCTCCAACGTTTTTATTTATGCATTCAGTAAAGATACATTTATGTCCTTTCAACGTAGGAAAAACCTGAACTGTTAATTTTCCTACCGATAACTTCTGTTCTCCTACTTGTCATATATATTCGTTTTCAAATCAACCATACTGTATATATCCCGTTCACATGTCTGTTGTTTAGGGGTCAGTTTAAACTCGGATTTCTCTTTCACTCCCTAGGTCCAGATGTTCACAAAATCCTGCCTCCTTTATCTTAGGAACATATCTTATATTCAACCTTTCATCATACAAGATACTAACAAATTATTCATCCATGCTCTCATACCATACAACTTTTTTGTGCTATGAACTCCCCCCAACAGGTTTTGTTTGTCTTTATTTGGAGGATCTGGCAGAGTGGATCAATTTGGGGAGCTGTAATAAAGCTACAGCACCACAGTATAGTGCTAACTGAACTTTCTTTTATGAACTTCTCCTGTCTCCTGTCTTAAATGACTTCTAGTGATGGGCGAATTTGGGGCAATTCGCTTCACCGAAAAATTCTCAAATTTCCTGCGAAATTCGCGAAATGGTGAAAAATTTACAAAAACTGCGAAACAGCGTCTCGTTATTGCGCTGGCATTGAAAAAAACGAATGCCAGCATCCATTTTGGTGCTGGCGAATTTTTCGTGGTGGTCTCATGAATTTATTCGCCGGCGGCGAATCGTGGGAATTCGCCGAGAATTCTCGCCTGCCGAATAAATTCGCCCAATACTACTCACTTCAGTTCATCATGAACAGTGGTGCCAGGCTCATAACCTCTTCCCCTCATTCAATGTATCTTCATATTCCCCCAGGTATTTATAGGTGCTGCACCCATTTTCTGGGAATCCCACATCCTTCTAATCATATACTTCCAGATACTGCAGACAAATACTGGGGGACGATGAAAAGATGTTAACGATAGATCTCATCACATGGAAGAAGACTGTATTTTTGCAGATTGTGTAAGGGGAATCTAGCAAGAAAAGCAAGAGTCAAACAGACACTCTAAGTGCTCCCTACTCATGACATCATAAAATATATCAATAGGGGATTGAGAATGATACCTCATATTGCTAGCTGAAATAAAGGTGACACTCAAGAACTGAATGTGTTTTGTCTTTATAAGTCAGAGGACACGGCTCTTTGTTAAAACATGAATGTGTATACTAAGATGAATGATGAGTAGAACAGAAAGTCTACTGACAGATTGGCATCCCTAAATTGCTTTTTAAAATGATGTTAAAGAAACAGACCTTAGCAAATATCTAAGCTACATTTTGCATATTCTGGGATCCTTTTTTGCCCAATGTGATTCCCTAATGTAATAATAGAAATAATCCAATAACATTGCAGGATTCATGTTCTATGGACTGTTACTCATATTTGATCTTGTATTGGACTAAAGGCAGCGTCAAACTAGTCCACCAAGGCCAATTCGAGAAGCTGACGTCAGTGCCCACTAAAAAAACTGTTAGATGTAAAACATGGATATATTGCTCTGCTGTGTTTTAAGAAATAGTTGACAAGGAGTCATAAGCTCTGAACACTAAAAGAGTTGACTTACCATGTGATGGAAATAAACTTTACCGCAGGGTAGACCTATGTCAAAACCCCTGTGGATATAGAACTAGATTGCTGCCCCACTAATGATCTGCAAAATGTCAACTCCTGCCCTATGATGTCATCCTCTACCCTATGATGATATATAGGGGCAGATTTACTAGGGTTTGAAGGGTAAATTCAAATTTTGAGTTTGTTTTTTGGTCAAAACTCACAATTTCGATTTTAAAACCACTAATGCAAATTTGAATGCGAAATTTAAATTTGTATCCGAGATTTATCATCCCCCTACCCTGGAATTAACTCAAATTCGATAGGTCACCACCTAAAACCTGCCGAGTTCACGTAGAAGTTAATGGCAGAGGTCTGTTGGCATATTTGAAGAATTTAATGGCCTTCCTGATATTCAAGCATTCAAATTCTAATTTGATTCGAGTTTTCAGGTCGGTAACATTCATTAGAATTTTAGACGTTCATGTTTTTTTTAAAATAAGGTACAATTTGAGTTGTGAGTACATTCGAGTTTAAAGTAAAAAAAAAAAAACCTCACATAAACTCTTAGGGGCAAATTCACTAAGATTCGTAGTTGCGCCAGGCGCAACTTCGCCGCACTTCGCCAGCGTAGTTTCGCCAATGCTCTGCAAATCCACTAAAATCCGAAGTTGCACACAGGTTGCGAAGTTGCACTAGCGTTGATTCGCTAAGTGAAGCGAAGTTACGCTAGCGAAGGTTAATTTGTATTCGGCGCCAAATTCAAATTTCAATGGAGCAATAGGTATCAGCACTACAAATGCCTAGAAAACCTTCAAAACATCAAATAAAAATTTTATTTTGCCCTACACATGTGCCCACTGTATAGGTAAGTTGCCATGAGTCAGGAAATGTAGGGGGGAAGGAGGGGAGCCCCAAAATAATTTTCGATCTTTTTCAGCCTATCACCCATAATGTAGAAAACACGCCAGCGTTTTTTGGGACTTAGAAAAAATTTTGACTTTTTTTGAAGCAATCCCTATCTACTCTATTGCGCTTCGCCTGGTCTGAGGTGGCGAAGGAAGTCTAGCGTAAAAGGTAGTGTTCAGTACACTGCGCACGTTAGTGAATTTGCGTAGTTACGTCCAGTTACGTCCGTAGCGAAAATTCGCCAGGCGTAAGGGGGCGAATCTACGCCAGCGTTCGGCGCTTAGTGAATTTGCCCCTTAAATTCAACCTTTAATAAATAACCCTCATAAAATATATATTATAATATCAGTTCCACTTTGGGAAAGAATTACCTAAATGTTAAGAGGGAACATAAATCCATATATAGAACTTGATATCATTTGTATTTGAAGTGCAGTTTCTAGAACAAAAAAAAAAAGAATATGTGAAAGTTAACTTTTACATTTTCTTGCCTAATTTTCCTACTTTAAAAGGTTGCTTTTTAATCCAAATGTAGTTTCCTCTGTCAGATCTGTGTCTCAGTTTTTTGCTAAATATAGAACTTGGGATACTTTGGAGACTTTTTTATCGATTATAGCTACTGCATATATCAGTAGTTAAAAGAGGAAAAGTTATTAGTTATTGCTATTATTACTATAATACTAATTACCTCTTCTCCACAATGCATTATTCCTATATTGCTAATGCACTGACTGAATTGCTATTATTGTCTCCTCTAAAAGGAGATTTTGTTATCAATCATTTTTCATTACCGATTCCTGCAAAAAAATTATACACCAAACGACTGTCCAGAAAAAGCATTGAACGCACAAGAAATAGTGGCTATGTGTCAGGTATAGGGATGCACCGAATCCACTATTTTGGATTCGGTCGAACCCCCGAATCCTTTGTGAAAGATTTGGCCGAATACCGAACCGAATCCGAACCTTAATTTGCATATGCAAATTAGTGGTGGGAAGGGGAAAAATGTTTTACTTTCTTGTTTTGTGACAAAAAGTCACGCAATTTCCCTCCGACACCCCTAATTTGCATAAGCAAATTAGGATTCGGATTCGGTTCGGCCGGACAAAAGGATTCGGACGAATCCTGGCGGAATTCCGAACCTGGATTCGGTGCATCCCTAGTCAGGTAAGACATGGACAAGCATCTTGTTCTATGTATTGGAGGCAAAGAAATTATTGGAAAAATACAGTTTAAAAAACATAGCACTGATTTGGCACCTCATTAAAAACATTTGGATCAGGAAGATTCAAGTGATGTTAATGGATAATCAGCTCTCTGTGCAGAGAACAGAAGTTATTCCTGGGTAGTGATGAGAGAAAAAATTCACTATGTACTAGGAATGCACCGAATCCGGGATTCGGCCAGGATTCGGCCTTTTTCAGCAGGATTCAGATTCGGCCGAACCGAATCCGAATTTGCATATGCAAATTAGGGGTGAGGAGGGAAATCACGTGACTTTTTGTCACAAAACAAGAAAGTACATTTATTTCCCCTTCCCACCACTAATTTGAATATGCAAATTAAGGTTCGTATTCAGCCGAATCTTTCACAAAGGATTCGGGGGTTTGGCTGAATCCAAAATAGTGGATTCGGTGCATCCCTACTACGTACAGCTCTAAATTCCTGTCTGGCGAAAATTTTTCATACGTCATTTTATCCTTCCCCTCTCCTTCCACATCAACCAAAGGGATCTGAGCCCTCCCACTTTCTATATATAGTGAATAAAGTACCCCCTCTTGTAAATTAGGATATACACAAGGATATTACAAGTTACAGAGGAGTTTCATGACCATATAAAAACACGAGGCCGAAGGCCGAGTGTTTTTATGCAGGTCATGGAACTCCGAGGTGACTTCTAATATCCTCATATTTTGCAACAAGGGGTACTTTATTTATTATGATACACAAGTTTCAGTGAGTCATGTGACAGAAATTACATCAGAACTCACCATTTATGAGGATATAATTTACAGGATATTCATGGCTTTTGTGTTTTCTAAGGACATATACATAAATATATGGTTTAGTCATTTTAATGTGAGATACAAAGCACCCAGATATTATCTGTTGGATCTGTTTATTATTAGTTGTGCCTGTGTTTGTAAGCCAGTATGATACTTTTTGCTCAATCAGCAACAGAGGGGTATATTTATCAAAGGGTGAAGTTAGAGATCACCAAAGTCCGCTAGGGTGAAATACCGCCTCTATCAGTTCATTGCTATGGGATTTTTAAAGGCATATTTATCAAAGGGTGACAGTGAAAGTTCACCCTTTGATAAATATGCCATTAAAAATCCCATAGAAATGATTGGAGAGAGGCGGTATTTCACTCGAGCGGATTGTGGTCATATCTAACTTCACTCTTTGATAAAAAAAAATACCCCACAGTATACTATTAGATACCAAGGGGCAGATTTACTAACTTCGCTAGGCGAAAATTCGCTCAGACTACGCTAATCCACTAAAATGTGAAGTTTCGGCATGGGCGCCGAATGTTGGTGACTTTTCGCAAGTGTTACTTCGGCAATGCGAGCATTTGATAGTGAGGATGCACTAGCGTTCATTTTCGCTAGGGATCTTGCATCAGGTCAATTTGCATAGGGTGGGAAATTGAAAGTTGTATGGAGGGATGTCTTTATGTTAAATGTTGGTGCATATACTTACAAATTACACTTTTTAAAACACATGTCCAGGGAACCTTAATAAAGACAAGAGAGTTAATATAATGCCCTACACATGAGCCCACTGTAAAATTAATGTTCCATATGTTAGCAAATGTCTGGATAAAACCGGTTACCAACAAAAAAAATTTCAAGGACTTTTGCAGCCTATCACTCTGAAATAAGGAAAAGATGCCAGTGTTTTTTGAACTTTGATGCATTTTCCACTCACAGAATATGATGTAAGTGACAGAAGAATGAGGAAGATCCGTGTATTTCATTGCACTTTGCTGGTCTGAGCAGGCGAAGGCAAGTCTGGCGAAAGAGATAACGTTCAGTAAAATCTGCATATTAGTGAATTTGTATAGTAACGTCACCTGGCGATAGAGTGTGAATAACCGCTAGCGCCTGTCTCTTTTGCTAGCGATTTGTCGCCTGTGCCCGTTAGTAAATTTGCGATGTCCCTGCAGGCGATAACAATAGCGAATTGACGCTATCGATAGCCACTTCGCCCTTTAGTTAATCTTTTTTGCAATTTTTTTCGCCAGTTTTGCAATTGTTTTTTGCGAAGAGAAACGGGACACATTTGCTCATCTCTATTCCTGGTAGAGATGCACCGAATCCCCTTTTGGATTCGGCCTAACTCCCGAATCCTTTGTGAAAGATTCAGCCGAATACCAAGCTGAATCCTAATTTGCATATGTAAATTATGGGTGGTAAGGGGAAAACAATTTTTATTTCCTTGTTTTGTGACAAAAAGTCCTACGATTTCCCTCCCCGTCCCTAATTTGCATAAGCAAGGTAGGATTTGGATTCGGTTTGGCTGGGCAGACGGATTTGGCCGAATCCGAATCCTGGTCGAATCCCGAACCGAATCCTGGTTGACATGCACCCTGAGGGCTGCGAAAATGCGTAGGGTGGCTTTTCTACTAATAAATATATTTTTTTAACTGAATATCTCTGGTTCTGTGGATCCGTTTGAGTGCCGGTCAACTCTGCTTCCTTATTCTCTGACAAAGGGGTGTCAAGGGGACTAAGGTGTGTTACCCTAAAACATTGCATTTTCACAAATAAACTGCAAGGGCTTGCCACATGTGCCAGTGAATTTCTGGATTGGGAGAGTTCCGATCCCTTAATCATTGAGCACCGGGCACTTAAGAACCTGAAGGCCAGTGTGTGTGAGTTCTGGTGGTCGATGAAATGCTGTAAATGCTGCAAATGTAGTCTAAAAAGAACATTATTCTGCCAGAGAAAAATGTAGAATTTATATATAAATTTAATGATGCTGTTGCCTGTTACCATACAACCTTGCACATTTTTAAATGGGCACTCTTACATCTGATTATCTGACAAAATAATTTAATTAGAGCAAGAAAAAGCACTGACAGCACTAAATGTCAACATTTCACGTTTTTGCATGAGGGTGATCTAAAACTAACAAGCTAAAATTTGTCAAAATATATCTTAGTAGCTTGAACCAGAATACACATGAGTTTGAAGTAAAGCTCAATTGTTTTCTTTTCTGTTGTGTGTGCATGCCAGAGACTATTACGGTTTCATTCTTTCTAGTCTAAGGATTTTTAGTCTTGCTCTAGTCATCAACTAATTATTTATTAACCATTCTTAATATACAAGGGTATGTATGGTGTAATAGAACACAATTTGCTCAAGGGCCAGAAGTAAAATTAAATTATTATTTCTGAATACAGAACATTTACACTTAATATGTGTGTTAGCACCTAATAACAGGCATCAATCCAACAAACTAATTACAAATAATGTATTTTCTTTGCTTAAACATAGCACATTAGTACACATTAGTATGGCAGGTCATGGTGGCACTAAACAGAAAACAGTCATAGCTGACATTTATATAAATCATATTTTAAGTCTGAGTTATCATTATTATAATTCTTTTTGCATTATGAATACAAGTTTCAACTACAGGTATGTAATCTATTATCCAGAAACCTGTTATCCAGAAAGCTCTGAATTATAGAAAGGCGTATCCCATAGACTCCATTTTATTAAAACATTTTTTTAAATGTATTCATTTTTTTCTCTGTAATAATAAAACAGGTGGGCCGATAAAAGCTACCGACAGACAGAGTCCGCAGCCCTCCGACGGGCTTCCCTGATCGATATCTGGCCGAGAATTGGGCAGATGTCGATTGGGCAGGGGTAAAAATCCCGCCTGTTCGACCACCCATTATGATTCGATCGTTGGGCCCTAGAGCTTGAACAAGAACAATCTTGTAGGGTTTGACATATTTTGATGCTTTTCAGTAGCTTTAAGGCAATGGTGCTCCACATTATAGAAAAACCATCATATTCCGTAATATATATATGATTATTTTCTCTTTCTTTTCTTTTATTAAATCTCAAACATTCAAGCTCAGAAAACTGAAGTTGGAAAATAGTTGAGATTGTGGGTTTTTTTCGCGCCAGAAAAACAGGAATTGCTTTTAAAAACGACATCTTGAATGTTGATTAATCAGCGTTTAGAAGTAAAAGAAAAAAATGTTAATGCTTATTATGATTTTAACATTTTCACAGTATTGAAGTGGTGGAATGGAGCACTGAGACCATTTTAATTAGAAAACACTGAGGTGGAATGCAAATTGTCTTTTTTTTTTTCTTCTTTAAGTTTTCTTTATTATTTCCTTTGGTTTCTGTTCTGTTTTTTTAAACAATGTATCCAAGTTGAAACCTGCTCTGGAAATCAGAAGGTATACTTTGAAACACAAATCTGCTTGACTAAGTTCACAAAATATTTGGAATGGGGTATACATAGCACAAACACCTTATTTTTGTATTTGTTATTTGCGTTCTATGTTACATAGTAAAAAAAAAGGACTCCTGTTTCACATGGCAGTGAGCAAGAGTAAATCCTGCTTTGCTGTTTAAAAGAAAATGGCACCGTATCTGGTTGCAAACCCAGATTAAGTTTAATATAATATCCAGCTTTTCGGTATGATTCAAAAAAGATCTGAATTACTTAGAAGTAGCAGAAATGTAACAGAAATGAAAAACACCTGTTGGAAAATGGTTACAATTTTCTAAAAGAGAAATATCCACACAAATGTTTTTGATCTGCTACCTGCACAGTATTTGTGCCAGGTTATTTAATTTACCAGATGTTTTTCAACAATTAGTTGAATGACTTCAAGAAAAGCACAGATTCCACAACTGTCTCCAAGAGTGACTAGAGAGCAGATGGTTTTGATCAAGTACTGTACATAAATAATAAAAAATATAATGAAACGGAATATGTTTTGAAAAAAAAAATGACTTAAACACTGGTATCTCATCAATAACCAATGAATAAAAATTGTGTGTATGATATATATATATATATATATATATATATATATATATATATATATATATATATATATATATATATATATATATATATATGTATATATAGCAAATTTGAGTACAGTGCACACGGATAAAAGCAATGCCTGTGTGCTGGTTACATGTGTTAATAGTCATAGGCAAGAGAGAAAAACCGCACCAACAGGTCTTTATACAAAAATAGAAAACCTTTTATTCAACGTTTCGGCTCGACCACTGGAGCCGTCTTCAGGAAGACCGCTCCGTGTTGGTGCGGTTTTTCTCTCTTGCCTATATAAATATATATATATATATATATATATATATATATATATATATTTCGTCACATCCAAAATAGGAAAAAAACACAAGTGGAAAAAATACATGCATTCTGTGGGGCCCATTCACTAAGCTCGAGTGAAGGAATAGACGAAAATAGAGGAAAAAAATTTGATTTCCGATTTTTTTTTGGCTACTTCAACCATCGAATTGGCTACTTCGGCCTTCGACTACGACCTTCGACTTCGAATCCAACGATTCAAACTAAAAACCGTTCGAATATTCAACCATTCGATAATCGAAGTACTGTCTCTTTAAAAATTACTTCGACCCCCTAGTTCGCCACCTAAAACCTAACGAGGCCAATGTTAGCCTATGGGGAAGGTCCCCATAGGCTTTCCAAGGTTTTTCTGATCGAATGGTAAACCTTAGATCGATGGATTAAAATCCTTCGAATCATTCGAATCTAACGATTATTCCTTGGATCGTTCGATCAAAGGAATTGAGCAAAATCCTTCGACTTCGATATTAGAAGTAGAGGGATTTTAATTCGATAGTCAAATATCGAGGGTTAATTAACCCTCGATATTCGACCCTTGATACATCTGCCCCTCAATGTTATTCTGAATTAAGGGTGAAACTAGATTATCTACAGAAGTAAAATTCTTGAAATCAGTAACATAGTAAGTTAAGCTAAAAAAGGACACAATCCATTAGGTTTAAAGGGATTCTGTCATGGGAAAACATGTGTTTTTCTTTTTTTGTTTTTTTTTTAAATAAGCAAACATTGAGTTGTCAGTTTATTTGAGTTAGAAAAAAACTTGACCTTTGATAAATAACCCTGTTGTTATTTAAAAAATAAAATTTTAAATGGTAGAATTCATTACATGCGATATACACAATGTAAGTTAATAATAAAAACTATACAAAAAAAATAATGCCAGAATCCCTTTACCCCTTTCTGTATAAAACCTTCCTATCTGCTAGTTGATCAAGAGGAAGCCTAT
Organism: Xenopus laevis; assembly: GCF_017654675.1. Taxonomy (NCBI): domain Eukaryota; kingdom Metazoa; phylum Chordata; class Amphibia; order Anura; family Pipidae; genus Xenopus; species Xenopus laevis. The sequence goes on along the minus strand of NC_054381.1, from coordinate 131,696,424 downwards.
GCAGCCTGTATGATTTGCCTCAGAGGGAAAAAGTAATTTCTGACTCCAATATGGCAAGCAAATCAGTCCCTGGATCAACTTGTACTAAGAGACTAAAATAATGTAGTGTAATGTAATAAAATAGCCCTGTTTTTCCTCACTTTCTAAAAAGCCATCCAACCCCATCTTGAAGCTATCTAATGAATTGGCCCATACGACTGAAATGTTTTATTTTTGTAAGTATTCAGATTGGACACATATAGAAGGCTATGCACATAGATAACATACAATTACAAGCATCTACAGTTAGGCCCATAAATATTTGGACAGAGACAACTTTTTTTTCTAATTTTGGTTCTGTACATTGCCACAATGAATTTTAAATGAAACAACTCAGATGCAGTTGAACTGCAGACTTTCAGCTTTAATTCAGTGGGTTGAACAAAAAGATTGCATACAAATGTGAGGAACTAAAATCTTTTTTTAAACACAGTCACTTTATAACATACAATTGTGAATTTATACAGGAGGCAACAATGGGCATGATCATTTGGGTTTAGATTTTAAAAGGAGAAGGGTAAATGAAAAACAAGGTGTTCTGCTTTGGTTAAATCAGGAGTCGAAAAAGGAAGAGATGTTACAATGCGCATTGCACTTTAGCAGGTTGCAATGGATTACAGAGTATCATAAGAGGGTTTTAAGAGTGCTAATATAAATAAGTAGTGATGAGCGGATTTATTCGTCAGGCGAGAATTTGAGCGAATTTGTGCAATTCGCCACCTGCGAATAAATTTGCGAAACGTCCGCGAAAATTTACGGGCGAAAATTCGCCGGCGTCAGAAAAAAATTGTCGTCAAAAACAAGACGCCGGTGCCGTTTTGCAAATTTTTTGCGGGAAACGGCGAGAATTCGCCCATCACTATAAATACGTATACTCCTCTATAAATTCATGTTTTTAAGAGCTTATGTGATGAAAGATTGAATGGAAGTCAGGTTAAAATTAAAAAGAAAGGCATTTTTGTAAAGTGGTGCATCTATAGCAAAGTTTTGAATGTGCGTGAAGAGTTAATAAGTATATAGGCCTGGAGTCAACATTCATTATGGACTGGAAACGTGACAGTCTGTCATGTAGGAGCAAACATTAGATACAAAAAGTGATCAATTATATGATATGATGACGGAGAAAATTTAAATTTTGGTGGTACCTGGAGCAAAGAACATGGAGTATTTTAGAAATATTACATTGTGCTACATTGGTGAATATATGATAACTCCAAGGCAGAAGGGTTTGGGGAAAGGGATCGATTATAGGAATTGGGGTGAAAAGGACACTTAGGGGCAGATTTATCAAGGGTCGTAGTGAATTCGAAGGAATTTTGAAAGTTAAAAAATTCGAAATTCAAAGTAATATTTTGAATACTTCGACCATCGAATAGGATACTACGACTTCGAATTTACTTCAACTTTGATTCGAAGTAAAAATCGTTAGACTATTCGACCATTCGACCATTCGATAATCGAAGTACTGTCTCTTTAAAAAAACTTTGACTTCAATACTTTGCCAACTTAAACCTGCCGAAGTGCTATGTTAGCCTGTGGGGACCTTCCAGAGCAATTTTCTAAGTTTTTTATATTCAAAGGAAAATCGTACGATCGTACGATAAAATCGTTCATAACGTACGAATCTAAGTACGATTAAAGAAAAGGAAAATGGGGATGGTTAAAGAAAAAATGTCATCAGGTCAGTGTAGTAAATAGATTGGTAAAATTAGAGGTTGATCAACTGTATTAGAGATTAAGGGGCCGATTCATCAATAGTCGAATATCGAGGGTTAATTAACCCTCGATATTCGACTGGGAACTAAAATCGTTTGACTTCGAATATCGAAGTCGAACGATTTTGCGCAAATCCTGCGATCGATCGATCGAAGGATTTTTCGTTCGATCGAACGATTAAATCCTTCGAATCGAACGATTCGAAGGATTTGAATCCAACGATCGAACGAAAATCCTTCGATCAAAAAATCACAGGCAAGCCTATGGGGACCTTCCCCATAGGCTAACATTGACTTCGGTAGGTTTTATCTACCGAAGTAGGTGGTCAAAGTATTTTTTAAAGAGACAGTACTTCGATTATCGAATGGTCGAATAGTCGAACGATTTTTACTTCGAATCGTTCGAATCGTTCGAATTCGAACGAATTTAACCAATTCGATGGTCGAAGTACCCAAAAAATACTTTGAAATTCGAAGTTTTTTACATTCGAATTCTTCACTCGAATTTTGTAAATCTGCCCCTAAGAAATATTAGTGATATTAGTGATGGGTGAATCTGACCCTTTTTGCTTTGCCAAAAAATCATGAAACAGCGAAAATTCACCAAAAATGCATTAAAGTCTATGGGCATAAAATTTTCTTGTTGCACAATGTGGTGCGTCAAATTATTTTTGAAAAACGACACTTTTGTCAAAATTTTGACAAAATGTTTTTTGACTTTTGCAGTTAGCAAGAGAGCAAAAAAGTCATTTGCACTGGAACAGGAAACACAGATGACAGATGTCACCAAGATTCTACCAAGGTAGGGCGTCAAAACAGTCAAACGAAGCAGAAAAATGTGACACTTAGGGGCCGATTCACTAACTTCGAGTGAAGGATTCGAAGTAAAAAAACTTTGAATTTCGAAGTGTTTTTTGGGCTACTTCGACCATCGAATGGGCTACTTCGACCTTCAACTACGACTACGAATCGAAGGATTTGTAGTAAAAATCGTTCGACTATTCGACCATTCGATAGTCGAAGTACTGTCTCTTTAAAAAAAAACCCTAGTTCGCCATCTAAAAGCTACCGAAGTCAATGTTAGCCTATGGGGAAGGTCCCCATAGGCTTGCCTAACTTTTTTTGGTCGAAGGATATTCCTTCGATCGTTGGATTAAAATCCTTCGAATCGTTCGATTCGAAGGATTTTATCGTTCGATCAAAGGAATTATCCTTCGATCGTTCGATCGAACTATCTGCGCTAAATCCTTCGACTTCGATATTTGAAGTCGAATGATTTTAATTCCTAGTCGAATATCGAGGGTTAATTAACCCTCGATATTCGACCCTTAGTCAATCGGCCCCATACAGTATGTGCTTGCCTGTAGAATTATAGAAATACAGTATTGTCTAAGTCCATGTCATTGGTAAAAAGGAAGGAACTATATTGGGCAGGATGACATATAAAGATGTTAAATACATTACAGCAACTTCTTTTATATCTCTTTTTCTATTATCATCTAATCTAAATACAAAATGCTCTGTAATACTAGATAATAATGGATAAGTCATGATGCATACTTACGTTAATACATTTGAGTCTATAATTGTGTCTTGATGTATCTAAATATGCAACTGACTTGCACCTTCTGAATCACATACAGTTTCCAAGTCTGCTAGGACCATAGGGATGGAATTGATACAAATAGCACCTTCATCAACACAGTCGAATGCAAAAGCAACATGTACATCCAATTACACTGAAAATCTGGTAAATGGCACTGCATTGTGGGTAACATGGCAGATTGCATGTCACTTGCACTTGCTTTCTATGAGCCCTATTAAGTATGCGGCTTATGATGAAATATATAGGAATAGGGCTAACCAAGATCAAAAAGATCTGAAACTAAAAGGTATAGGGCTGCTATATCTCCAGGCTTTTACTGTGCGTTATTTGCCTCAATTACCAAATTATATTTTAAAGATTAATAGGTTTTATGTGTGATATTCTGACATTATAAATATTTTAATAAATACATTTCTAGGGAAATTCCAAAAGCGTAGAAGAACAAAAGCCTTCAGATTCATTTTTAGTCAAAACATTTGGTACAGTTTTAAAAAAAACAATTTCCATGAAAATTTTTAGAGCACCTGCTTGCAATTGAACATTTTCAGATTTCTATTTTGCTCTTGACTGTTTCCTGAACAGAACATGCCATGTAGGTGAACACTCAAAATTAGGCCTCCAGATGAAAACAAAATCTCATTCCTTCAGCGTATATGTTAGTCATATTTACTGATGCAGTTTTTCTGCTAATTTGTCTGTGGCTTCCGCCTGTATCCCATGATCCAATGACATCAAGGAGAATTGGTATACATTTGTGCATTTTAAACAGTTAAAATTGCTTTTGATTACATTATTTAATTAATGATCCCAGTATTTACTGCCCAGTGAGTAAGACACATCTGGCTTACTAGGTGCAGTTTCTATATAATACATAGGGGTAGATTTATCAAAGAGTGAAGTTAGAAATCTAGCGATTTTATGCCTGGCGAAGTGTTGCGCTGGTTGCGAATCCGTCACTGGCGAATTGTTTTGCATTTCTACGCTGGGAAGAAAACACAGAAGAAATACCCACCCACTCCAATGAATTTGGTGACATTTTCCCATTTCACAATTTTTCTGCAAAACAAGCTAGTTTCATTCATATCAATTCTACTGCTATGTTTTACAAACAAAAGCAGTGAAGTAACATTTTAACTGTGATTTTACTTTGACTTTACAGATATCTGATCTATCATTTGGAATGCTTGGGCCCTGGGGTTTTCTGGATAAAAAATATGCTAATAATTATGCAATAATAATAATATTAATGTAATAAAAAACAATACGATTGTTTTGCCACCAATATGGGGGCAGATTTACTAACCGTTGAAAAGTCACCAGCATCCACTTTGCACCCAGTGCAACACTTCGCCAGGCAAAAATTGGCTCAGACAACAATAATTCACTAAAATGCGGAGTTTCGCTCCGGGAGGCGAACGCTGGCGACTTTTCGCTAGTGGTACTTCGGTAATGAGAGCATTTCAAAGTGAAGATACGCTAGCGTTCATTTCTGCCTAGTGACAAGTCACCAGAGATCTTGCGCTCAGGTTAATTTGCATATGGAGGGAAATGTAAAGTGGTATAGACTTCTTTTTGTTATATGTTGCAGCAAATACTTTACATTTACACTGTTCATTACACATTTTCAGGGAACCTTATTAAAGACAATAGAGTTGTTATAATGCCCTACACATGAGCCCACTGTAAAGTTAATGTTCCATATGTTAGAAAATGTATGGGGGGAAACCGGTTACAAAAAAAAAAAATTTAAGGACTTTTGCAGCCTATCACCTGGAAAAAAGCAAAAGTAGCCAGAGTTTTTTTGAACTTTGATGCATTTTTCACTCAAAATATGATATTAGTGACAGAAGATTGAGGACGATCTCTGTACTCCATTGCAATTCGACTGGTCTGAGCTGGTGAAGGCAACTCTGGTGAAAGAGGTAACGTTCAGTAAAATTCGCATTTTAATGATTTTGAAGAGTAACGTCCATTCGCCACAGCGAATTGTAGCCTGGCAATAGAGTGCGAATGAGATATAGCGCCTGTCTCTTTCGCTAGCAAACTGGCGCCTGCGCCCATTAGTAAATTGCAGATGTCCCTGCGGGTGGTAATGCTGGCGAATTGTCACTAGCATTAGCCATTTCACCCTTTAGTAAATCTACCCCATGGATTCATGCAGGTTAGGCCTTCCCATAATTCAGAACTTCCTGGACAATGGGTTTCTTGATAAGGAATCCTATACCTGCTGCAGAATAAACCCACTGTATTTATTGCCTGAGTTTATTCTATGCTGGTTGGTCCAGCAAGGTACAGCACACTTTGACACATTTCATACCTATATTTACATGTGTTAATTCCAGTGTTTCTACTTATGCCAGGGGAATTGTGCACATTCAACTTTATGATGTCACTCCCTAAGCCACACCCACACTGATACGGCTAGAATGATGCATATGCAAAAATTGTCGCACGCATAGAAATTGTCATGCGTCAAAATGGGACAGATTCACTCATCACTATAAATATGCTCGTAAATCTAAAATCACAATCATATAGACCTAAAGATTTGCACATTACATTATTATGGTTATCCTTTGTGCAAAATAAATGCCACCAAAAATCAGAGGGAATGTTATATTGCTAAACAAGCTTTTTAAAAAATTAATTCGCCTGGTGCGAATTGTCCGCGTTTCGTCACCGGCGAATAAATTCGCAAAACTCCAGCGAAATTTCACATGCGTCCCAAAAGTCGCTTGCGTCAAAATTGTTGCACGGCAACAGTATTTGGACGCCCATTGACTTTATCACTGGGGTCAAAATTAAGGGCGACTTTTCCGACGCGCGTCCAAAATTGACGCAGATGTAAATTTTTAACTTTCATGAATTTTTCACAAATTTTTCGCCATTTTGTGAATTTCACAGGAAATTCGCAAATTTTTCAGCGAAGGGAAATGGGAGAAATTCGCCCATCACTGTACATAACCACTTAGCTGTGCACAACTAAAGATCATACCATAAATCTATATGTTTTCCATACTTGCACGGTTATTTTATTCTCTGTTCTACTCTGTTTTATGTAATGATTTTTTTTTAATATAAGTGGTTAAATCTGCTTGCCATTCCAGCACTCTCCATATAGATCCAATAAATATATTATTATTGTGGCAACGTTAGTGTGATTAATGCTGTGTGCTTTGATTCTGCAGGTGGTTCTTTGATCCTACATTCTTTCCTTATATTTATGAGTCAATCAAGAATTATGTAGTATTGCACAGTGCACCTGCAGCGGACAGAGAAAAATTATTACCATATACAGTAAGTCATTTTCCAATACTACTAATCACAGGGGTTTGATCCAAGATTTATTTTGCTATTAACTGATGTGATTCTTTTATTTGCCTCCTTTTTATGATTTTTTCTGTACAGAGCCTACCAATATGGGTAATTTATAATGCTTTTTAGCCTCTATAACTGGTTTAATATTAAAAAAAAGTTTGGTTAAAGAAAGTGGTTTCAACTGATTTCATAACACAATTTGTTTAAAGGGAAATTGTTTAAATCACAAAATCTGCACTTAGATTATGATCATCAGCTGTCCCATCCACCGTGTAAAGCAGGTCTGACGGTTGGCTATGCATAAACACTTGTATTCACCTTTATGAAAAATGAGCGGGGGCCCTGCTCTGAACCTAGTTCCAGATTTTTACAGTATATCCAGCAAAAGTTGCAGAGCACAACCAGATCCTGGGCATGCTAGTTATGGGCAAATCTGTCTCGTTTCACTTCGCCCGAAATATTCGCGAAACTCCGAAACAATTCGGGCAACAATTCGGACACAAGCGACAATTTTTATACATGTGACTCTTTTGTCGGCGAAACGCGCAAATTCGCTGCGAATTCGCGCCTGGCGAATAAATTCGCCCATCACTAATCATATGTTTGCAGGAAACCCATTTTCCCCATGCTTGATACCCCAAGTACTTCCATAAACTGTACCCAAAGGTCTTATTATACACTATCTTAACGGAAATTATAGGGGTGGCTATATGCTTTCATGCCAAATTGCCATTAATGGTAGACAAGTAATTTCGGACCCAGAAGGGTGTTGTCACCCTTGAAGTGGGTCAAATGGTAAAATGTGGTGATTCAAATATGGTTTGGAACCAGAGAATTGATTGTTTAGCTTTGTTAGAAAAGCAGAATGTAGTTAGCCTGAAAAGAGAAACGCTTCAGTTTAAAAACGTAATTGCTTCATACGGTCTGGTAGACACATGGAGAGACGCTAATCCCAATGTGCGTCAGTTCTCCCACTACTCAGCTCCACATAAACTGTCCACGAGAACTGATATATATTTCTTACCTCCCCTTTAGTTGCTTCTCTCTATTCTTCTAAAATGACAAAATTGGTTGGTCATGTAAGCACTGGAGGCTAGACAAATCTCTCTTAAGCTATCCAAATGGAATAGCTGAAATTAGAGAGAATTTAATTATTTATTAATAGGGGAACTCGACAGGGGTGCCCCCTCTCCCCAACCCCATTCAATTTTGCTATCGGGCCTCTGGCTATTGCTATTCAATCTAACCCCAATATCATAGGCATTGATTCGGGAGGGTGCCATCATAAAGTCTTTTCACCGATGACTTAATACTCACTATATCTAGGCCAAATCTAGGCCAATGACTTCTCAAATTTATATAGACTTTTAAATATCTTTGGCACCATCTCAGGTCTCTAAATTAACCATAGCAAAACAGAGGCATTAATCTTCCATGTTATGTGGCAAAGCTGCTCCAAGTAACCTTCAATTTTAACTGGAAGCCCCATTTCATTACCCTCTTGGGAATTAAATTGCCAAATTCTTATGATTTATTATACAAATACAATTACCCCAAGATGTTGCAAAATGGAAAACCGAACCTGGCTAGAATGAGAAGGATTAAAATGAGTCAAAAAGCCCTTCACTAGCATTTTACATGCAAAGTGAAGCCTTCTGAAATCAGAAGGTATTTACTTGTCTCATGCCATACACACAGCACTGTATATATATAGGTAATGGGTCAGCTATACTTGCCCTTGAGGACATATACGTCTAAACCACCGGTAGAAATGTATAGTGAATTTGCGGTGAATTTCCATGTTTCACTACCAGCAAATAAATTCGCGAAAATTTCCCAGTGTCAATAAAAATTTTGGATGCGCATCAGAAAAGTTGCTTGCTTGAAAACAATTGTGCGTCAACATTATTTGGACGCCCATTGACTTTAATACGGCATCAAATTTGACGCAGGCGTCAAAATTTCGAGTTTCGGGACAAATTCGCCCATCACTAGATATGTATAGTATTCTATCCCACAACGGGAAAGATTTAGGTTGTACACCTTGTACGGTCACAATGGCACTTAGCAAATGGTGTAGATAAACCAGTAACATTTTTTGAGAAATGTTGCCTTCTCTCCCCAAGATCACGAAAATAGGTATCCTACTTTTTTGAAGCCCCTCCACTTAAGGCCCTACCTTATATGTTAGCATGGCACAGAGATCTCAATTGTGAGCTTTATCAGGAGCCCTGGGAACGTATTCGGGGTACAGTTAAAAGTTTCTCAAACAATGTCTCCTTACAAGAGACCAATTATAAGTTACTTTTGAGATGGTACCTAGTTCCAACTCACATTGCAAAATTCTCAACCTCAGCCAATCCCAGCTGCTTCCGAGGCTGTGGTGAAAATGGTACAATGTATCACACATGGTGGACATTTCCTAGTATATTGGGGTCTCGGTCCCAAGGGACCCAGGTGTGATGCTGTTGGGAGTAAAGCCTGGAGATCTTAATAACACCCAATTTCGCTTATTATCACCATTATCAGAGCAGCTAAAAGGATGCTAGCTAAGGCATAGAAACAGAAACAAATCACAATAGATGACTAGCATATTGCAGGATTCCCATACAAATTCTTAATAATCGGAAACCAGTGGTTCGAGTTTAGGTGTGGGCTAGGCGTCC